>NC_142601.1:0-302941 GCF_041222555.1 Hakea prostrata | reverse complement strand
ACCACACTAAACCATAATGCATAAAATCAACACTAACAAGTCAAATTCAGTGAAGAGAGGATTGCAATTCAACAAATAGCTAGCATAAATTATGATTGAACAAGAGAACATGCAACTAGCCGATCAAAGGAGCTATCACAGGTTGACCTCCTCGAAATGCTATTTAAGCAAAGCATTTTAGATTCAGATCTTCATGAGATGGAAATTTTTAGCATAGTGGTTCAACTTATCAAGCATTCATTTTTGCTGAACATGATTCACTGAGTCTGATTCAACTCAATCAAACTAGTTCCATTTACTTACACTAATGGCAAGAGGCAAAAAAACACAATAAAAGAACACAGTTATGTCATATCTATCATACAGCGATACAGATGCCAATAAATCTTGGAAGTAAAATAACAACTTTATTACTAAGGTGGCAGTTACATCAATTATTAGACAGCAACTAACCAACAAAAATTCACATCCATCAATTTCCAACACAACTAGGAAATAGCACCAGTTGAGTGCTCCTAAACAAACCCAAAAGCCGACTGCTCCAACTCTGCAATCAATGTGGCTGGGTCTACCAGACAGTGTACCACCACTCTGCATTCAAGGCACTCCAATATGTGCAACAAAGAAAAATAAACAAAAACGCAATGCACCAGAGTTTACGTGGTTCGGCCAAATTGCCTACATCCACGGAATAATACCCTACCTAGGGTTTCGTATATTACTCAATACACTCTTAGATATTTTGACTGCTACAACAGTCCAGGAACACCAATCCCTGCTATAGTCTAAAATGCAATTCAGACAAGGGCACCAACCCTAACCCCCTAGACAAGCTCCAACTTGCTAGGTCACAATGTAAACCAATAATTCAAGTTCCCCAAATTACATTCATGAGCTAGATTCTTCATCATTAAACATAACCTAGAAAATAATAGACAATAACTTGTGAATACGGGTTACCTCAACTTGTGTGAGATACATGGTAACAATACTTGTTTCTCTTGGGTTATGAGCCCACCACGCTTCTGCTGCACTTTTCGACAGGGCTAACAACAGCCCTTTATCTTTCTTGAAAGCAAGTAACTACAACCATGTTCCCTTCTTTTCTTCTGCTGCTTCTTCTTCCTTCTCTTTCACTTTCTTTCTTGTTCAGCAAAACAAAAGACTTCCTTCAACAGCAACTTTTATTCCCAAGCTTCAGATCTCCAAAGCCAACCAACGTCTTCTGGTTCGACCTCCACTCTCTTCCCAAGCTCCTCAAAACGTCCTCTCTTTTGCTGGAGTTTGCTCTCCTTTTATAGATTAATTTAACTCAGAGTTTGAATCAAACTCAGAGTTCCTATCTGACTTAAACAAGGAGTGTTTTAACGTACAAATCGAACTAACTTTGAGATCTCCAATGAACAATCCCACCGTTGGATTTGAAGATCAAGAAGTCGTGAAGCTCTCCTCCAAAAATCGGCTCAATCGGACACTGGATGACCATCCGATGAAGAGGTTGATCAAAACTGGACTCAGAGTTTGAATCAAACTCAGAGTTCCTATCTGACTTAAACAAGGAGTGTTTTGACGTACAAATCGGACTAACTTAGAGATCTCCAATGAACAATCCCACCATTGGATTTGAAGATCAAGAAGTCGTGAAGCTCTCCTCCAAAAATCAGCTCAATCGGACACTGGATGACCATCCGATGAAGAGGTTGATCAAAACTGGACAGAGACCCTCAAAAACGGGATTCTTGAGTTTTCTTTATTTGAATTGGATTCTTTCTCTCGGAACCTTTTTGTGTGTTGCTGTACCATATCAAAGCCCACTTAAGTTGCCAACAATGGCAACACCTTCATTTTAGGCCAATGGAACAACATAAAATAACAACTTTATTACTAAGGTGGCAGTTACATCAATTATTAGACAGCAACTAACCAACAAAAATTCACATCCATCAATTTCCAACACAACTAGGAAATAGCACCAGTTGAGAGCTCCTAAACAAACCCAAAAGCCGACTGCTCTAGACACATGATACTACTCTGGTGTTCTCTTCTCTGCTTTCAAGCTCTCAAACTGCAGTAGGAGTAGTTGGGATGTCCAAGCTAGCTCTATGATTCTATCCACCAATTATTGATTTATTTCTGAAGCTTTAGTGAAATTTTGGGGACTTCTTTTATCATTGATTGGACATGTGATTGATTCTCTCTTTAAAAGCAATTCCAAGGCATTTCGCCCTTCCCCTTTTCTTGTAAATTTTATTGATACTTTCACTACTTTCTTGTAACCTTAGAAACCTGTCCACCACTCAAATGTCTACAAGAATTATGTTCTTCTTGGATGGAAATCACTTAGCTAACCTCACATGGCATGTTTTTGTTGCACAGATTTTATTGTATGGAAAGAAAATAAGAATGTATTTCATCAAATATATTGTAATGTTAGTCCCTATTTGATTCTTGAACCAATTCCAAACATGTAACCCACAAGTAGCAACTTTCCAAGTTTCCAACTGAAATGATCACCAAATCTCCACATTTTCTTAGGTACCAATTTCATCTTATTCCACAACAAGTTGATCCCTTTACCTGATCTTTCAACTGAAACTTGATTCTGAGGTTTTCATTCTTTTTTAATTATTATTTATTTTTAAAGGTATGTATTATAATGGAGCATCAAGAGCATCCTTTAGGTTCCCCCCCACCCCCCAAAAAAAAGGGAGAAACCATTTTTAAATGAATAGTATGAGAAGAGAAATTGCATTCTACAGTGAGTAAATGATATGATGAATAGGCATACCATTTCCCTATAACTGCTGAAAAACTACAGTCAAATAATCAAGTTACAAATCTAAAATGCAATCACTCCCCTAAAGCACAATTATAACCACTTAAAAATTAACATCCAGCTGCATGAAACATATAAGACTATATACATGGGGAAAGTAAATAGTGGCAAAAGCCTATCATATGGACGGGTGGCAACAATGTCATAGAAAGGGAAAAAAGTTTCTTCCAATATGTTAGAAAAATGTTTGGTTGTAGTCATGGTTGTCAAGGCAGCAAGGCAACCAAAGCAGTTGGGGCTCCGCCTAGGCAATTAGGCTACAAAGCGGTGCCTAGGTGGCAATAAGGCGATCAAAGCAGTTGGGTCAAATTTTTTCAATACAACTACCTTTAAAGCAATAAATTTCTATTACAAGCTAAACAAACATTCAAGAATCACATTCATCCAAAAAGAACAAACATTTAAAAATCATAATTATGAAAAACTATCCAGAAAAGAACACAAACATAAGTTCATCTCATCAAGCATCATAACATATGACTATGCACCATATCAAATTATAAGTATGAAAATGAAAGTAGTAATTTTACATTTTTACTAAGATTATGACAGTCATAGTAAAACATTTTGGCAAAATTTGCCCAATTCGCCAACTGGCGAACTTTTTCTTTGACCAAAACCGAAACCAGCCAATTATTGGCGATATTTTGCCAAAAATCGCTGAACATCTCAAATTTATGCAATATTTTGGCAATTTCTTGTTATTTTTAGGCGATTTCTCTCGCGATTCTATAGCAGAATCTTCAAGGTTAACGGACAATCTTATCAATTCTGTTGCATTGATTTAAGCCTCAAAAGGCAACATGCCAAATGTGGTTAGGGAGGTGAATCTACATAGAACCATTTATGGAAATAATTCAAATTAAGAAGACATTTAGTAGCAAAATCTTCAAGATTAATTGGCAATCTTATCAATTATATCCTAATGATTTAGGACTCAAAAGGCAATGTGCCAAATGTGGTTAAGGAGGAGAATATGCATGGAAGAATTTATGGAAACAATTTAAATTACGAAGGGATTTTGGAGTGGAATTTTCAAGGTCAACGGGCAATCTTTCCAATTATGTCCCAATAATTCAGGCCTAATAAGCTAACATGCCAAATGTGACTAGGGAGGAGAATTTTTATGCAAGAAATAATTCAAATTTGCCAAGTTCCATTATGTTTATTAGCATCAAATTAGGCTAAACACCAAATTTGGGCCCATAATGACCTAAAATACCCCCCGAAATGGGGAGTCGAAATCTGGCCGAAACTAACCTAAATTTTGGTAGAAATATCGGCTGAAACTTTGCACCTTGATGATAGTGTGATACCAAATAAGTGCCTTGTCCATCTAATGATTCATTGATTCCCAATTCCGAAATGACCAACTATTAAATTCGTATATGACTTTGTAGAATAAAATTTGATTGAAAAAAAATTAAGAAAAAAATATTATTATGTACAAAATGTCAAAAAAGCGACTACTTTGGTGTCTAGGTGGCAATAAAGCACACAAGGTGAAAAAGTTGTAGCAATTAGGCAAAAAAGCGGCTGAAAAAATGTATGTCAACAAAGCAATGGAAAATAAGGCAGTTCAAAAACCGCCTTATCGCCTAGGCAAACGCTTTGAAAACCATGCTTGTGGTTACAGAATTGAGGGCAGGCTTTGGAGCAATGGTAAGGTTTCTCCATTGTGAAGAAATGGGTGATGAAACCAGGGTTGGACCCTCCCATTGGGCCCCAAAAAGAAGCCAACCTAAAGCTGGCCGAATACCCTAGGGGTATTTTGGTCATTTTCCAACCCCTTTTAGGGCTCAATGTGGGTCTACTTTGAGTTCCCTCGATCCAAAGGTCATGGATCTAATTTTATTTTTTATTTTGGTTAGTAAATTTTGAGTTATGAAGAGTCCAAGACTATTACAAGTTAGTTAGTTGTGTTTGACTTGGTCAAAGTTAGTTCCCAGCCCCCTAGACCTTTTTTCCCCTTTCCCTAGAATCACACCAAACCTTAGTATATAATCCCACAGCCATCTTCCTCATTCAGCCTATCTTCCCTAGCCTAGAAATTTTCTGCACTTCATCTTCTAAGGTGAATTCTGCAAAATTTTCAAAACTTCTGAAACCCTAAATTAGATAAACTAGACCACCTTAGTCCTTAAACCCTCTAAATCCTAGAAACCCAGTACTGAATTTGCAGAACCAGCAAAGACAGATTCAAACCCACCCTGCCCATAACCTATCCTGGCCTTGATTTGACTTTAAATTTGAATTTCAAATTTGGAAATTCAAATTACAGTAGATTTCAGATCTGGTTCTCAGTTATAGCAGGGTTAGCTGAAGCCCTAGAACATCCTAAAACCCTCTGAAACATACCTCCCGTTGCTGGAAAATTATTGGGCAACCCTTGAACCTAGGGAAATACCCAAAATACCCCTAGCCCTAGATTTGGGCTTACATCAGTGGGCATGTGTTTGAGTCTGGGAAAAGCCTCTTTGTCAAACCAAGGGTAGGCTATAATGTAATTTTGACCCTCTCCAGACCCTGCAGTAGCAGGAGCTTCATGCCTCACACCCTTTCTTATTTGGTTATAGAACTCCTTTAAGATGGAGTCTTGGTGTTCTCACAGCCTTTCATGATCTTTTTCCAGCTATACAAGGATTCCATTTGGTTCAAATCATCAGGTAATTAAGAACATCGCCCTTGCTTTCCATAAGCCAATTATGCCGCTATGTTGGAACAGCTTGATTGTTATTAATCTCCATGTATTATCAGATCAATTAGGGGCTATTAAATGTTTCTTCTTTAATATAGCCATAAAAGGCTAAGGACACTTTTCCTTTGTCTTAGTATATAACTTTGAACACTTAGTAGGTTCGCAATGATTGTTGCCATGCATTATAGTTGCACAGGACAGTATTCTCCTAAAGTTATATCAGAAAACAGAGTCTGTTGCCCAAGAAATTATTGAGTGATTATTTAATTCCCCATTCCCATGTATGAAAATGATAAGTGGTACTTTTGAAAGCTAAGCTTACACAAAAAGTGTAAAAGAACAGCAAAGTTCTAATTTCATATCTTGTCTGCTATTTGTTACTTTTAGACAATGATGGTAGCAGTACTCTTTCACACTCCAGTCCTCTTCACTGTTGTTATTTCTTACTCTCTGTTGCCCCTTTCAAAGTCTAAAAATTAAAATTTTACTCCAGCATGAAAACAAATCCACCCTTAATTTGTCCTCTAAAGACCTTTATCAAATCTTCTTTGAATCAATACCTCCTACATCAAACTCAAAAGATTCCATCCTATTTTTTCCAGATCAATAAACTCTACTATAAAAACCAGAAAAGTGTATCTGCTAGAAAGCAACCTGAACCTTTGAGATACTGCAACCCAATTAGCCACATGCTTTGTTTTCAAATCCCACAGGTCACCTATTCATTACCAAACTAATGTCCTATATCACATAATAACAATGTAAGCACATCAGTTCTTTTTCGAAACTATAAAATAGTAGCCAATGAATCTAAAATGCAACCTCGAACCTACAGTTACCAAACGTCCTTTTAATGGAAAATGAAACACACTATTCCCCCAAGGCCCCAACCCCAAGTTGAAATGCAGTACATGAGTGGAATTACATAAATTTTACAATTTGTGACATCCTACAAGAGAAGCAATAATCTAAAATATAAGCCTACTCACTACAACAACCTCAGAGTGAAAATTTCGAAGCCAACACGGAGAAAAGGCGAAGGGATGGTACCACTTGCGGTGGGCATTAGAATGGACAATATCGCCCTCCGCCTTGAATTCTACTTCCTTGTTTTGCTTGTCCTCATTCTGAACTGCCCTTTGCATGAACTGGTTAGAGAAAACGAATTGACGGAAATATCATAACGTAGCACTTAAGCAGTTCAGCGAAACAACAAAAGAAAGAAGAAACTCGTATTATCGATCAAATTTGAGTTGTTTATTCTCGACTTCGTCTCAGAGAGAAAATCAACGCAGAAAATGATGGCTACCAAGAAGGCAGCTGCCTTAATTACCTTCATATTTTTCAAATAGCTGGAGAGCTCGCGCTTGGCCATTTTGACTGGCTTCCCCTCCAGGCTCCAGAGAAAGAGACCGCACCGTCCGCTTTGAATCCTGAGCTCTGCCTGGAGTTCGCAAGGAACGAGGGTTTTCAACGACAATTGAAACTGGAAGATTCTACCAGAAAGAAAGAAAGAAAGAAAGAAAGAAAGGGAAAAATGGTTGATGTAATCAAATTGGAATCTATCATTGCTTGCTGACGAATGTACCCTCCATAGCATTTTAGGAAAATTCCTTCGTCTACTGTATTTAATAAACAAAAAATACCCTATAAAATTTGCATACCAAATGATGGAAGAGCAGTGTTACCAATTGAGTATGCTAGTGTTACAGGTTGTCTCTTATATACCATGACATGCATAAGACCAGATATAACATTTGTTGTAGGAAACGTATTAAGTATACAAGTAACCCTGGTAACTTACATTGGAAAGCAATTTTTAGAGTCATGAGATACCTTAAGAGGATAGTGAACTATGACATAGGCTACATTGGTTATCCTTTTATTCTGGAAAGCTTCATAGATGCTAGTTGGATAACGAGAGTGAGGACTGCTCATCCACAAGTAGTTGGATATTCACTCTTGGTGAGGGTGCAATATCATGGGGCTCTAAGAAACAGACTTGTATTGCTGATTTCACTATGGCAACAGAATTTGTAGCATTATCTTCTGATGGTAAAAAGCGGAGTGGCTTATGAATTTGTCAATAGAAATTCCAATATAACCAAAACCCATGTCACCAATATCAATACATTGAAACAATGAAGCAACGTTGGCTAGAGCATATAGACAAATTTATAACGGGAAGTCTAGACGTACAGGACTAAGATATGGTTATTTGAGACAGTTGATTATTGATGAGGTGATCGAGCCAAAATTTGGCGGATCCACTTACAAAAGGTCTTGCTAGAAATTTGGTGAACAATACAACAAGATTGATGGGTCTTAAGCCCATGTCCTAAGATCACCAACGGGGGAAACTCGTCCTAATATTTGATATGTCAAATTGGGTTCAACGAGTAAAGTACCTTATATGGAGTGATCAGCAAGCACTAGATATTGTACCATCCCAAAGTTAAGTGCTTGGTATCTGTAAAATGTTGAAGTGGAGGGTGAGTTGCTACTCTTAATAGACTTAAAACAATTTTGTTGAGGTGTTGCATTACAGGGCACCTCTGATAGGTCTACCTAATTGAATGCGTGAAGTGAGACCGCTTCTGTTGAGCTTTGGGCTTCAGCTCTAAGGCACTCATGATGTCGAAATATAGACACATGGCTTTTATATGTGTTGGCTTATTAGAGCATTTGTTGACGAGAAGTCAAATGTGTGAAATGCATCCGGCTTATCACTAATGGATTACCAGTTCATGGATTTATCTACTATGTAATTTTGATTGGCTTTGATGAGTTTCACTAAGTGGAGGTTCAAGTTGATAGACACCTTTCATTGATGCATTTGATTTCTAGGGCTGTTTTATGAGCTTTATTATATTCAAAATGGTTGGGGGGGGGGGGGGATGTTGTATTATTTTGCATATAATAAATAAAACAACATATGTATCAGAGTCAAACTAGGTTAGTTTAGTTGTTTGCTATACATTGGCACTTCTTGGAATTTGGTTTCCGGATTATACACTTGGGGACAAACACATTCCGGAGATATAAAAAGCATGGACTTCTCAACTATGAGTTGTCGTCAAGTTACTTCTCGACTTTGAGTTGTCAGGAAGTCACTTCTCGACTTTGAGTTGTCAACAAGTCATTTTAGATATAAAATATGCACTTCTCAAAAATGCACTTCTCAGAATCATGCATTACTTGGATATGCACTTCAAGGAATTAGAGTGTGATTAGTTCTAAACCGTACATTTTCATCAATAGGGTCGATGGAGGTTTAATCTATGTGAATCCAAGTTGATCCAACGGTTAGTATTAGTAATCTTGTTGTAATAAAGGAATATTGACATTGATACATCTGATCAATCTAAACTATCGAGTCGTGCAGCTGAACGATTCAACAGCTCAGATTTGATCTTGTATGGATGTGTGTCTAAATAAAGAGGTACCTGTCTGTATAGAGTCATGAACTTACATAATAGGTACCTTTTTGCTAATGGGAACCCCTTTGTTCACAAAACGAGCTCTTCTTTGTCTATAAATACTCTATATTTAAATTAATTAAAAAAAGGCAAGATAACAAAAATCTGAAGAACTACTTTTGTTTGAGCTTTCTTGTATCCTGGGAGACTATTCATTATAACCCTCTTGCACATAGTGGTGGGGGCCAATAAAGTCTTAAGGAAAGCAACGTAGTAACGCGCCTGAAAGCATCAACATTCAGTCTCTGTTTTCATTTGTGCTATTTCGGCCCGTATTTTTCTAACAAGAATTCAGATCAAAATTGACAATAATCCAGCACTTTTTTAGAGTAATAAGGGAGAGGAAAATGATACCGTGGATCATTTTTTATTTTTGGTGGGGGGTTAATAGGTTTAGTTTATGGTTAGGTTGTGCATTGCCATACCACCAAAGGCGAGGGATCAATTTTAACTCTCCAGAGTCAGGTAAATGTTTATGTATTTTCTTGGGCTAGAGGTACTTTGGCTGTTGTATCATTTATGTGATCACACTTGGTAAAATATTACTTAAATCTTCGAAAGAGCATGGCAAGACTGGTTTCTGTCCTGAAATTGATACCTTAAATTTGTCTTTCTCGTTACCTTTGGTTAAAAATCATAAATATGCAACACATCTACTCTAAACTTTCTTAATCACAAATTCACAAGTAGCTGGCATTATTAGCAGGAAGTCGAAGCTAGAACTCAAACTCATGATCTGAGCAGCTTCAGAAGCGAGTAGAAATCTGAGAGAAGAGAGCCTTGAAATCTGTTGTTGGTGTACCAGTTCCCTCTGGCTTTGAGGCCAAATCAAATGCCTTGAACTTGGTCTCCTCATACTGCAATGCCTGTCCAACACGCAAAAGAAACAAGATATCCTAATTAGCTTGGGTGGACAGATTAGATGGTTACTTGAAGAAACAATAAATGCATTACCACACATTAAGCCATAATTTTCCCCTGAATGCTTTACATAGAGAGAACATAAAGGCTCAATGAAGCATGAAACATGTACCTGAACACAGACTTCTGCAACATCAGCCCTTGTAATCATTTTTGTCTCTGTTTGAAGAAGCTCATCATCCTTCCCCACGAGCAACTCCCGGATGCCCCCTTCTTTATCTTGTAAGCCCCCAGGCCTGTTTCATCCATGAACATTGCATGTCAACTGCCGATAAAATGCAAATTTATACTTACCAGCGATACTACATATCAGTTTTGAACACATACAGAAAAACAGTATTATGAGTTAATGATACACACATAAAGGTTGTGTGGCAAGTCAATTGAGTCACGGTTCTTGATTACACTAATTTTGCTCCAATTCCTGGACATTTGCTTCATTTGTCAGATGTAAATAGAAGTACTGATTCAAGAATCAGTATTCTCTTACACTGAGCATGCATAATTTTGTGAACAAGATAAAAATATAAAACCTAAAAGACCATATTCAACTAATTGTACAGGAATATCCCCTGATCCATAATTACAGAGGAAAATGAAAAAAAAATTTTGGTGGGTGGGGGGGGGGGTTTAAATCCTAGTCAATGAACAGTTTCAGATATGCAGTAGTTTGTCTGGCAGTCTGATTCTAAGAAAAATATTTTTAAAATTGTAAACCAAAAAAAAAGAAGCAGATATTTGATTTCTACACTTTCTTAGGAAATAAAAGCTCCAGCCCTCCACAAAATAAGTGATGCAAAGGGAAAGTAATGCAAACTGCAAAAATACCACTTACATCTAACATCATAAAGTAGAATCTTGAGAAAGGAATCAAGTCTAAAAGAGAATGTAGAGAGTTTGAGAAAGGGCTAAAAACCAAAAATGCACACTGGAAAATCTACAATAAAAATCAAAATGAGCAGAAATTGCATAAAGATTAATCTGATTCATTTGTTTCCATGTGAAAAATCAAAATAGCAAAGACTATATTCTCCAAAACGATCCTAAATTATCAACGATGGAAAAAAATTGAGGCCATGTTCATTTGTACAGACTGCTCAACAACTGAAAGTAAAACAAAAAATATAAAGCAAAATATAAATTTTCCTGTATCTGCAACTCTTTTTTTCTTTTTTTCGGTGAATTGAATCTGAACTTTTATCTAAATAATGTTCAAATAATTAAACAAAACAAAATTTCAAAAATAATAAAATTACTAAAGATTATTGAAAACGGAGAAGACAGCGCTCAAATGTGATGTCATCGTGGGCCCCATCAACTTAATTGATTTCTAGAAGAATAAAGAGAAATCTCCGAAAATAATAGTGGATTGTGCCAGAAATTTTCTAGCTAAATAAACCAAAAAAGAATTTAAACTCCATTGGGACTATGGGATTCATTATTGCAATTCAACATATTATCATCATATGCCATTTGCCAGGAGGCCCAGGATAGTAGACTCACATAAGTCAAGGCCTCAAGTAATTCTACAGTCTGGAGTTTCAGATAAGACTCAAATCTGAACCATAAACTAATTTCACAATTTTACGTAACCTCTCCAGCTGACTAACTTTACAGAAAGATGATTTCAGCATCTTCATTCTGTCTCCTGGAAATCCTGAATCAGCGATGCATGTATATATATGTTCAAATATTCCCCTCACTTGCAGAATTGATCTTTTATGAAAGATATCAAAGAGATAAAGAACCATAGCAACATATTATATGTCCTGTCAAATCATGATATGGTTAACCAATACTCGTGTAAATAAAAATATATTAGAATGGACAATACCTGATTATTGTGTATGGTACTCCAGACTCACTCAAATACTCTTCAGCCTTTCTCTTCCAAATCTATAATATAGATTTGTGTAAGGAAATATGACAGCAGTAGAACAGTCATTATTAAAAGGGAAAAAAAAATTTCTAGAAGAAAAATAAATTGAAAACAATAAAGCAGCAAGAACCAAATATCAACAATAATATGGTAAAGAGGAAGTAGAAAAGGACTGAAATCCAAAAAGACAGAAAATTGTAACCCAGACTTCAGGGGTTTTAGTTTGAGAACCAGGGTCACAGGGACTATATGGTAGACATAAAATAAGAAATTAATTATATGGTCAGTGTACTTTTACTACAAATAACCCAAAAAAGGACAGACGGAAGGAAATTGGCGAACAATTGCCTACTAAAAAAAGGGTGAGATTTTGTCAACAATGAATGCAGGACATGTTAAATCAATGATTAAACTCCTCTCTTTTTTTTTTCTTCTCAAAAATACTTTCACTTAATTAAGCACAACCAAGTACTTCCGTTCAAGGTCCGACATGTCGAACCCTGGCGACACGGCGACTCGGGCAACATGTGGCCAAAAGTAGGCCGACTTTTGGCAGGGGTTTGATGAAAAATCGAACCCCTGTTTCGAAGGGTATTTCAGGTCATTTTGACCTGAAATTTGACATGTAACCTAATTTGAGGTCAATAAACACATTGAGAGTGTTATTTTGACCTAAAGTTAATAATTGGCACATGTCTGGCTATATGCGGGCAAAACTGGAAGTTTGGAAAATTCATATAAACTAATGTAAATATGCAAAGAGAACACAAATACACAATTAGTAAAGAGATGTACTAAAGTTTACAATTCATTATACAATTATGTTGAATATGGCTCATGCTTCACATATTGTTGCTGACGGACACGGGGTCCCGCTCCGGCGGGGGTGTCGGGGCAGCGCCCCCGGAGCTTTTAGAGGCCCTATGTCACTTTGGCAAAAAGCGAACAAAAAATTGGCGAAAAACAAACGAAAGGCTGTTATCACGGTTTACTGTGTCGGCGATATATCGCCGTGTCGCTGGGGGGCGACACGACTCCCCCAAGCGACACGATATTTACCATATATCGGCGACATATCACCCTGTGTCTACGATATATCGCCGACGAGGCGATATATCGCTACATTCGCCATATATAACAGCCTTTCGTTTGCTTTCACCAATTTTTCGTTCGCTTTTTGCCCGGTGAGCGGGACCCCCGTGTCCGTCGGCAACAATATGTGAAGCATGAGCCATACTCAACATAATTGAATAATGAATTGTAAACTTTAGTACATCTCTTTACTAATTGTGTATTTGTGTTCTCTTTGCATATTTACATTAGTTTATATATATTTCCAAACTTCCAGTTTTGCCCGCATATAGCCGGACATGTGCCAATTATTAACTTTAGGTTAGGTGATGTTTTAGGTCAAAATAACACTCCCAATGTGTTTATTGACCTCAAATTAGGTTACACGTCAAATTTCAGGTCAAAATGACCTGAAATACCCTTCGAAACAGGGGTTCGATTTTTCATCAAACCCCTGCCAAAAGTCGGCCGACTTTAGGCGACATGTCGCCCAAGTCGCAGTGTCGCCAGGGTCCAACACGGGCCGACATGTCGAACCTTGGCTGTTATATATGGCGAATGTAGCGATATATCGCCGATTTTTCTGCAATATATCGACTCGTCGACAATATATCGCCGACACAGGGCGATATGTCGCCGATATATGGTAAATATCGTGTCGCGGAGCGACACGGGGGATATATCGCCGACACAATGAACCGTGCTTCCGTTCTCTTCTGGGATATAGAAAAAGCCCAGATGGACACTATCCAACACCTGAATCATCTCGAGGGAAATGATCAACAATTTGGTAATATTTTCAGGTCTCATTCGTAATTATAGATGTGAGAATATCCACTTCCCTTATTTTCATTGTAGTTTTTACTTGGAACTCCATAATGTTGATCCATTGGCTAAGACTGCATGTGTTGTCATTGTTGGGCAACCAAAATACAATGTGTACTAAGAGTGTATGGCTTGTACTAGAGTGAAAGTCCCATAGAAGATTTGGGTGTCCACTACATTGTTTGAGGGTGATTAGCACTACCATAATGGTTTTGAGCATGATCTGAGATTTTGCGAGATATCTCGCTTTTTTAAGAAGGCAAGACGAGATGAAGGGCGAGACCCCCACATCTCGCTCGAGATCTCGCCTATCTCACCATCTCACTGGAATTCTCAAATTTCGCCCATTTTTTTGTAATTTCAGCTGGATTTTCACTTGCAACTACTCTTAACACATCTATAACACCAAAGGAAGATCAATCATTTTATGATTGTCTTATGAACTATTGAGTTATGACTTATATAACTTATGGTTCTATACTTCTATAATTTTATTATTCTATTCTCGAGAGTCGAGATTGTGATACTCATATGGATGAATTTTGATGACATTTAAATTATTTAATGCATTTGATACACTTACTTTTCATTTATAAGCCTTAAAGGTTCCACATTACATGTTGTATAACCTTGCATTCCCCAATCCTACAACATTTCGGTTTCACACTTAAGGTCGACTTAGAACTCATATTTAGGGTTGTTTTCTCACAAATTCAAGGCCACCAATGTGTTTAGAAGGCCTAAATCATGCTAACAACCAAGTTTGATCCTAACCTGGACCCTAAAGACCATCGAGATGGGCCATCAAGTTGGCAAAAAAAAAAAAGACTATATCTCAACTGAGATCTCGCCCACTCAGTCGAGATCTTGAATCATGGTTTTTAGTGCCTATTAGAAGCTTTGGGAGTTTTGGGTAAGTTAAAGATTCCTTACTATGGCCGATTTCATAGGTTACCGCACAAGGGTCACATTAAACGAATTTTTGGGCAGTCATACAATTTTTTTTTTTGGGGGGGGGGGGGGTTGTTCAACTTGTGCAGGTAAAATGTAGTTTGTGAAGTTTTCTTTCCGTCGCACTCTTCGGGTTGTGATTCCAACATCAAGTAAAGGAGTTAAGGTGTTTCTCATGAGGGTGTGAAATATGGAAGTAAATCTGGGTAGTTTGGAGATTAAAGTGAAATTGCTCTCTGTGATGCTATTTTGCAACAAGGGTTAAAGTATAATTTTAAAGAATTTTGGGGGTCTTGAAGAAAATTTAAATCTCAGGGAGTCGTGTGCAATTATAAATGATTCTTCTGGTCATTCCATGCTTCAATAATGCAAATCCAAGGGTTATGAGAATGTCAAATAAAAGGACCCGGTTCAATGGCTAAGATTAATGCACTTGGAATTTTAACATTCAAGATGGAAAAGATTCTATCGTATGGCTTATGGTTAGTCGGGAGCATGTATATACGTGCGCTGCAAAGCATATTGAGTAAAATGATCTAGTGTCTCGCAGATTCAAAGTATGATCAGGGAAGATGCCATTTGAAATAATCCGTTGAAGTGTACTCCAATCTTATATAACTTAGAAGATTTGACGGTTCAAAATTGACCCGCCACTCTAAAGAGATAATCTAACAGTTTTAAGCATTTAGGACTCATCTAGAAGGCCTAATCGGATGTTTCTTAAACGTTCACATTCTTCCTCTAGTAAAATTCCATTATGGGTGAAATAGAATAGGGTTTTAGATGATTCTAAATGTGTGGAGACAAGGAAAAATGAGGAGAAGAAGCTAAGAAGCAAGATTTGTGTGGCAAAGAAGCCTAGAGGTATGTTTTGATGAAAATATTGAAGAAAGTGGGTGAGTGTTCCTATTTTAATATCCCTCATCTAAATAGTTTTACTTTTCAAGTAGTTGCTTCTTTGGTATGAATTGTTTGAGGTTGTAGCCTCATTTTCTTGTAGGTGCAAGGATTCATATTGGAGTGGGTGCTCCATGTATTAAATGTATTAAGAGTGGGTGCTCTCTAATCATTATTATGATAAGACTTTTAGTAAGAGGGTATCAAGTAAATACGAAGCCCTACTAGGCCATTATTCCGTGGATGTAAGCAACTTGCTAAACCACGTATATCTTGTGCTCTTTGAATGCTTGTTTATTCTTGTTTGTGAAGTGTGTTGTCTGTAGGATAGGTGTACACACTTGGTAGAGCCTTTAAGTCTAGTTGGGGCATGTACAAGACTATGTGATAAATATTTGCAGGAATTAGAAGAGTCATTTGTGACCTGATTCAAACCCCCCCTACACACCCCAGTGTCAACCTAGGTATAACACATAATATAAGCAAAAAGAAAAGAGAGGGGCTATTAAGAAAAGCAAGTTTGTTACTCATTGGAAATACAAACTCATCAAATATCCAAAACTAGGGACTCCGGAATTCTTCAGGCCATTCAAGATGGATACATTTGTGAAATTCACTTAACATTTTAATGGAGAATTGTCTTGAGTTATGTCCAAGTTAACTGTAGACATGTCAACCAGACCCAACATCAGCACCATGGAAGCAAAGTTTCCTTAACATTTCTTTGAAACAAACCTTGAGCCTTTAGTGTTTCTCTGGCATGACCCTACTTTAGACTTCATATTCCTTTCTCATTATCTAAAGATTTGATGAATGGTAGCAGTAGCACATCCTACATTGGTGAATTCACCCACAATTCAAGGAGAATTAATTCTTGAATCAAGGGTACACTAAACCACTTCCCACCCATTTGTAGACAACTCTAGGGGACAGACATGCCTTTACTTTCCAATGTCAGGTTTTAAGAGTCTTGCTGTTGTAAGTCAAAGAAGGTAGTTTTGTCTTGTTATGAATTTTATTAATTTTAGTCCCACATCAGACATTCTTGTATTCTTCACTTCATCCTATTATTATAAATTAAAGGCCTGCAGTGTCACAATAATATATGTAAGGATTTCGGTCAACATTCCAACAAGGTATTAGAGCCATATGGTTCCTAAAACACTAATCATCCATCGTAGATCACAGACAGGAAGGAAGAGGACTCATCATCGCTGCCTACAGAATAGCTTCCGCCTTCATCTTCAAAGCCTAAAACTCCATTCCATCATCTTCCACACTTTCCAAAGACTCAAACTTACCTTAAGCACCATCGCCTACCTCTATCCTATCCTTCCAGCCACAATCGAACCTCCAGAAATTTCCTAGAAGCTTAGCAATTGATCTTAGAAGAGTCATTGTATCTTTGTGACTCTTCTGGGGCCATCACCTGCCCTTTTTCAGTTACCAACCTACCCATGATCACTCCTAGGAGTGTTGTCGGCTTCTGGCGACTCTCCTAGGATAATCTAAACTCCCAAAAAAAATGCATCCTCTGTTTGTCCTTCAGCCTGCGCTAGTGCTTAGCCCTTTTTTCACCCAAATAGACCTATCGCATACCACATTCAAACCCTCCAGATGTCTCTAGAGCCTTCAACGATGCTTAAGAGAGTTTCTAGGTACATCACAGGTAGCACCTAATGTTTTGTGAAGTCACAGGGGGCTGTTCTGTGAATTTGAATATTACCAGGGGGCTATTTTGTGAATCTGGATATTTTCAAGGAGTTGTTTTGTGACTTCGGATTTTTTTAGGGGATGTTTGTGAATTCGAATATTCCCACAAGGTTGTTTGTAAATTTGAGTGATCTCTTGTTCTTGCAATGGCTAATTCTTCGAATATTCCCCAAGGGCTATTTGTATATTTAAGTGACCACTTGTTCCTACAAGGGTTGATTCCACCACGTTTCCTTTGTTTGGTACATCTAAAAAGTTTTTCATTACATCTATTCCTCGGGATCGTGAGTTTTCTTCGCTTTAGATGCTTACTTTGAAACTTAATGTGACAAATTACCTTTGATGGTCTCATTTTGTTTCTCTTGCTGTTGGTGCTCGTGGTCTTACTGGCCATCTTGATAGGACTTCTACCAAGCCTTCCTCTCCTAGACCACAATTTACCAAGTGGCATACAAGTGAATGTTTGGTCATAGGATTTCTTCTTAATTCAATTGAACCAAGAATAGCAGCGAGCTATCTCCTCCTCCCAAATATTGCTATTGTTTGGAAGGCTGCTTAAGATACATACTCCAGAGTAGGTAATGATGCACAATGCTTTGAAATTAGAAGGAAGATACATCAATTGCTACAGAAAGATCTTACTCTCTCTCAATATTATAATACACTTCGAGGATACTACCAAACCTTTGATTTCTATGAAAAATTTACACCCAAGAATGCTGAAGATGCCATTGCTTATCAAAAATGGGAGGACAAACTTCGATTTTATGACTTTTTGGTAGGATTGAACATAGAGTATGATCAGATTCGTGCACAGATCCTTTCTTGTGAGCCTTTTCCTTCCCTAGAACAAGCATATGTCATGTTGGATACAAAGGACAGTCGACTTAAGAGATCTGCATTGGCTGCTGGTTCTGGTAATTCTACGCCTAGTTTTGGTGACTCTTAACCTCTTATGGAGTGTGAGTATTGTGAGAAGGAACGCCATATAAAGGATAGATGTTAGAAATTATATAAATGTCCAGCTAGTTCCTGTGGAGGAGGAAAGAGTGGAAGTAAGGGCAACAATCCAATATCAGCTAATCAAGTTCTTTCAGACACCTAGACTACATCAGCATCTATTCCTACAGATGAGATCCAAACTCTTTTCAGTTAGTTGACTACCAGGCTTGACAGATCTTCTTTTAGACCAATTCCTAGTGCAAGTGTAGCCGCCATCACTTCCACATCAGATGCCCAACAAACCCCAGGTATTTTCTATTGTCCTAAACTCTGTTTATCCCTCCTGGGTAATTGACTCTGGGGCAACCAACCACATGAAGGGCTCATCCTCATTATTTCATACTTATTCATCTATTCTATCTGGTCACGATGTTAGAACAGTTGATGGGTCGTTTTCCCTTATCTCTGGAAAGGGTTCTATTATTTGTTCCCTTACACTTAACTTTTCTTCTGTCTTACATGTTCCAAAATTTTCCACTAACCTTTTATCTATTAGTACCTGCGATATGAACTATAAAATAACATTTTTTCCCTACTTATTGTGTTTTTTAGGTCATGGAAATAGGGCTTACAATTGGCAGTGGCAGAAAGAAGAGCAGACTTGTTGGGAGGACCACCATCACTTTTTTTTTGTGAGCTCTACATCATCCTCTCCTACACTTTCATCTTTGTTACAGTGGCATAATAGGCTTGGCCACCTACCTTTACCTGTTTTGACTAGATTATTTTCAGACTTAGTTAAAAGATGTAATTTCATTGACTTTCATTGTGATGTTTGCATTTTAGCCAAACAAACTAGACATATTTAACCTATTTCTAATAATCATAGTAAAGTGCCTTTTATGTTATTTATTTTAATGTGTGGGGGTCCTTCTCGGACTGTATTTGTTTCTAGTCATCATTGGTTTGCGTCTTTTGTTGATTACTTAGGTGTATCTTCTTCATCAGAAAGTGATGCTTTTTCCTGTTTTCAAAATTTCCATAATATGGTTAGAACCCAATTTGATGTTGTGAAAATTCTCAAGTCTGATAATGGGACTAAATACTCGGGTGGGTCTTTTCCCTCCTATTTTGTTGCTCATGGGATTATTCATCAAACTAGTTGTGTGGATACTCCCCCACCCCCCAAAATGGGGTGGCTGAGCGCAAAAATAAGCATCTCTTAGAGGTAGCAAGGTCCCTAATGTTCACCATGAATGTGCCTCCTTGTTTTCAGGGTGATGCCATTCAAACTATGACCTATTTGATTAACAGAATGCCCTCTCAAGTCCTAGATCAATGTTGTCCACTTAACATTCTTTTAGGCACTGCCGACTTTATTGTCCCACCTAAGGTCTTTGGGTGTGTTATTTTTGTTTGTAACCATCATTGCCATGGTAAGCTTGATCCCCGTGGGTTACATTGTATCTTCCTAGGTTATCCTCCTACCCAAAAGGGCTATAAATGTTATCACCCTGAATCTCATAAGCTTTTTGTCTCTATGGGATGTGGTTTTTCAGAAGGAAGTCCCTTTCTATTCCCCTCCTCTTCTTCAGGGGGAGAGTATTCGTGAAGAAGCTCCAGTATTTCTTAAGATTCCTCTTGAGGTTCCTACTGTTGAATCCCCTTTTACTAATTCTCCTTTGGAAGATGAAGTTATCGGGCAGGAACAACTCGTGAATGATGTGCATGGGAAGCATAAGCCTATGAAGACCTACCAAAGGAAAAAGAAACCCCATTCTGAACCGAGCCAGTTGGAAGCACCGATCCTAGTCCTAAAGAAGCAATTCTACCTGGTGAGTCTGTCTCTGATCAAGATCTACCTATTGCTTTGAGAAAACAGCCCTCACATGCACTAAACACTCTACTTCTAATCATGTTTCATGTCCCTATCTCCATAATTTCAGAGCTTTATTTCCTCTTTGTCCTCTATCTCTATTCCTAACTCCTAGAAGGAGGCAATGTCTCACTTAAACTTAAAGAAGGCTATGGATGAGGAAATGCAAACCCTGGAAGAAGAAAAAAAAGCGTGACAGTTGGTGTCTTTGCCTGTAGGGAAGCAGACTGTCTAGTGCAAGTGGGTGTTTGTAGTAAAGTATAAAGCAGATGTAAGCATTGAGAGGTATAAGGCGAGACTAGTAGCCAAAGGCTTCACTCAGACTAATGGCCTTGACTACCAACAGACATTTGCTCTAGTGGCCAATATGACTACAGTTCGGACCATTCTCTCATGTGCTATAAACTAAGGGTGGAATCTTCAACCGTTGGATGTCAAGAATGCTTTCCTACATGGAGTGCTTCTAGAAGACGTATATATCGATGTAGCCCTTGGATATTCTAATCCTGAAACACATGGGAAAGTGTGCAAATTGAGGAGAGCATCTTATGGACTAAAGCAAACCCTTAAGGCTTGGTTTGGAAGGTTTCATAAGGTTATGGTGTCTTGGCTATAAGCAGAGCAATGCAGACCATACCTTATTTGTTAAACAAGATGAGTCTCATATTACAATCTTGTAGTGTATGTAGATGACATAGACATCATAGGAAGTAGTGAGGAAGAGATCTCAGCCTTAAAGGCCTTCTTGGGCACAGAGTTTGAGATAAAAGACATGGGCAAGCTTAGGTACTTTTTTGGGTTGGAACTAGCATATTCAGCTAATGGTGTTTCTCTATCTCAAAGAAAGTACACATTGGACCTTCTAAAGGACACTGGGATGCTGAGGTGTAGATTTACTAAGACCCCAGTCGAACCAAATCAATATTTGAAGGCAAAGGAAGGAGAACTAGTTGATAAGACCAGCTATCAAAAACTAGTTGGGAAGCTAATTTATCCGTCACATACTAGACCTGATATCACCTTCACAGTTAGTCTTATCAATCAATACATGCATGACCCTTACTCTTCACATCTAAATGCAATGCATCGTATCTTAAGATACTTAAAGGCCTCTCCTGGTAAGGGCATCTTGATTTCTTTTCATGGACATCTTGAAGTGGAAGCATACACAGATGCAGCCTGGGTAGGATGTCCTGATGATAGAAGATCTACATTTAGTTATTGCGCTTTTGTTGGGGGTAACTCGGTGTCATAGAGGAGCAAGAAACAAGTAGTAGTTGCTCGATCCAGTGCTGAAGCCAAGTTTAGATCTCTAACTCAAGGCATTTGTGAAGCATTATGGTTGAAAAGCCTTCTCCAGGAACTTGGGGCAGATCTAGAAGGATCTATGAAGTTGTTTTCTGACAACAAATCAGCTATAAGTATAGCACATAACCCAGTTCAACATGACAGGAACAAACATGTAGAGATTGAAAGGTATTTTATCAAGGAAAAAGTCAAGGCTGGGCTAATTCAGATTTCATTTGTCACATTTGATAATCAACGAGCTGATAATCTTCACCAAGAACTTGAGTAAAAAGTTATTCAGTAGCATTCTTAGCAAGTTGGGCATGGTAGACATCTAAGTACCAACTGAGGGGGAGTGTTCTAAGTCAAAGAAGGGTAGTTTTGTCTTGCTAGGAGTTTTATTAATTTTAGTCCCACATCGGGCATTCTTGTATTCTTCGCTTCATTCTATTATTATAAATTAAAGGCCAGCAGTGTCACAATGATAAATGCAAGGATTTCAGTCAACATTCCAACACTTGCACATAAAGACAAACATATAATTAGTTCTCTACGAAATATGGACAAAAGGATACTTGCTCAAAGCTTGAGTATTCCAGGAAGAAGAAAGGATACTTGCTCAAAGCTTGAGTATTCCAGGAAGAAGAAAAGCCTATGACAGCATGAAGATGTAGGTTGTTCCTTCTCCATTTACTACCAGTTTTGGGTTCAAAGCTGACCCTATGTGTCCAGCCCGCTGGTTCTGCCAACAATGGTGTTTCTTCCTAATAGCTACTTTCTTTATTTCATTGTTTTTATCCTTTTGGAAGAGTGGCAACCATTTCCAAAGTCTCTTTGGACACACCTTTTTTCTTTTTTTAACAGACCTTCTCCTTGGCCTAATAAAATCTGTAAACAACGAGAAGGTCTAATGCCTTCCCCTTGATTTGAGACTCAAACAAAGGCTTAGCTTGCTAGTTCGATGAGTTTCTGAATACTGTTCTGCTGTGAGATTGAGCATAGTGCTTGGTGGGTTCCAGAATTAACCGTTTGTTGGATTCCTGACCAGCAAATCAGGTAGGACTTCTGACCATAAACTTCTTCTTCCATTTTGTACTTGTTTTACTGGCTGAGATCAAAATTCTTAGATCTCTCTATTGCATGTCAGTTTCTTGTACTTCCTAATTCACTTCTTTTTTCGATCAAATGTGTGAATATACCTAGTTGTATTAGGTCTCATTTTCTATTCTGGTTCCAGTTCAATTCAGCCTCATTTTGTCAATTTATCCATTAACTTCAGGAAAGACCTTTGTTGTTCTCTTTCTCAAGTCACATATCCGAAATTGGTTTTGACCTCCCAATTTCAGGTTCGGTTTCCACAGTTGTTTCAGTTTCTGTATTTTGTTCTTTGCTTTCTAACACACAGCCCAATTCTTAACTATGTTTCAAAACTATGGTTTCACTTATGCAGCTTCCATGATTGCCTCTGCATCTAGCAAATTCGGTTAATTCATATTTTTCAATGTGCTGTATCCCATATCCATGACAATCCCAATTCTTTTCACAAAGGAGGCCTAGCATCTTCTATTTCTACATCTAGGATCTGACTGAGGTCTTCATATCACTTCATCAGACCACAAATTTAGATCAGACTTTGTTGGCTGTCTCTCTTCTCCAATAAGCCACTCAAAGATCACATCAGTTCACCTTTGAATGCAGTATCTGGATTCCTTCAGTCAGACTTTTTTCATAGGTGACTTGTAGACCTGAATGGCTCAATATGAATTGTAAGAATTTTTTTTTATAGTCCATTGTTACATTAACTAACCAAAAACTATTAATCACCCCTAAACCTTAACCCAAGGTCCATTTAAATTCATTTCAAAGGTCTAAGCCCCTAGGTTTCATTTCCATTTACCAGCGGATAGAGGAAATATGGGGTGAGAGAAGGAAAACAATTTCTAGTTCCAGTTCTTCAAAATATATTTGCTATGGTATTCATTCACTTCAACAAGATGCAAAAACAAATTCAGCGCTCAAAAGGTCTTCAAGGTTCACATAACTAATCCAGAACTATAAACAAGATTATTAGGATTCATCTCCACAACCAAAGAGGTTATTAATTAGGGTCATAGTAAAAGGAGGTCTACCCCCGTCAAACCAAAGAACTACTTACCAGTATTTTCCCATTTCCTAAGTTGTTCAAGGGATGATTAGGATTAGTTCCACCCATAGATCCAACCAAAACAATCTGCTTCACTCCTGCAGATTTAGCTGCAAAGGCACCAGATGATGGAAAAAACATATCAGCACATGACAAGGTTAAGAGTTGAGTAAAAGTGAATCCTAAAGAACTCATGTGCAGCTTCTATACCTAGTAGCCATCGCATTTATATAAGAAATTTTGAAGTATATTGGCATCTAAAAAGTTTTCCAAATCCTTCACAAGCAAAATTATGCTAGGGCCTCTAAGAAAGTGACTGGGTTCATGTATCCAACTCCAAATGGATAAAAGAGATCTTCGGACAAGCAGAAGAAATGATGCTGATAAAGATAATGGAGGAAAAAAAAAATAAAAAAGAACAGGAAAAAAAGAAGTAAATAACCATGCATAATTCAACTCAACTGAGCATTTCCTTTACCACTTGAGCTCGGCAACATGAATCGTGTTACAAAATTCCAATCCGTTTAAGCATATGGTGATGCAGCATGAATAAACAAAAGAACACCCAACGAAAAGGCAAAACCAATACCTGCAAGGATTTGATTTTTCTGTCCAAGCCAATCAACCTAGTGTACAAAACAGTGACCAATTAATTATTAATTAAGAAAAACACGAATACTGAAAAAACTGACCAGGTATTATAGTTCCAACCACCTGTTCAGGGTATGCTCCGTCTTCATAATAGAATTCAGGCCTCCCACCTTTGCTTGGATCAAATCCAGGTTTCATCTTTGGCACGGAACTCGTGAGAATGATGAGAGCATCAATACCTTGAAATGCAGGAGCGATACTATCTGCATTCCTTATGTCTCCTACAAAAACATCTTCTGCTCCTCCAATTTTCTCCTTGCTTTCTTCTGTTCTGACAAGACCTCTTGCAACATATTGGTCGGCTTTTTCCTTCAATTTCTTGTAAACAATGTGACCTGGAAACAGAAAATTGTTAAACCCAACCCAGATTTGTTGCATATATAAGAAAATGACTGGGGAATAGATGCATCTTCTCTTTCTGGTTCTTATCAAGAATGCACAAATGCATACTCATAATGAGAAGGTTCAGAATGATGATATGGCCTAGAAGTTCTAAATGGATAAAAAGAAGTAAAAACCACTGGAACCATTATTTTGTTGAGCAATGAAGGGGTTTTCTCCTACATCCAGATGAGGCAGTGAAAAGGCAAATTATGGTGTATTGGTCCTGTTTCAATATAGAACTCGAGGTTTCTGTTCCCACTTAATCTAGTTTATCCGAAACATTTAGGAATTCCACAAGAGCTTTTTCTAATTTGTTTTGTAATTGAAATTGCAGAGAATAAAAAACAGCATTGCTTGGTTCCATGTAGTTCAAAACTATTTTTCCTGGGAACAGGAGCAGGATTTTGTTTATTCATTTCTTGGCCCAATATTTTAATCAATCTATCTATCTATCTAAAGATAAAAAAGTAAGAGTCAACTAAAATTGGGAGTGGTAGGTACCAGTTCTACCGCCAGCTCCAGTAACGAGGACAGTGCTTCGAGGAATCGAATCCGCCATGGCTGTAGCAATCTTCTGCAATTTTCTGGAAGAGCAATTGACAAAGGAAAAACGGATATGCAAGATGGGTTGTTGGGTACCAATTCTATATGGAAGCCTTGTTTCGTTAACAATTTATTTTTTGGTAATAATTCGTTAACAATTCTGATGAGGGGGAATAGATGGACATACGTGTCAACCTCGACATTCAAGGAAACTAGGGAGACAGCCCACCCACCATTCAAAAGGCTCAACTTCAGTATTACGCATTATTATCAAGATTTTAATCTCGATCATTGACAACACATGTCTGCCCCGCACTCGAACGAGAGTCAGGAGGCTCCGAATTTGATTTGGTAGACCATAAATATTTAAATGGTGCAACCAAAAATGATTACATCTTGGGGAGACGCTGTCTCCAAAGGTCAAACTCACGATCTCTCCCCTGAGAAGTATGAATCTCTATCGTTCTATCAACCCTATATTGGCAATGCAATTGGTCCTTAGAACAAAATATTTGATCTACTAAAACCTTTGAATCATTATATTATGCATAAATTTTCTTCTTCTTTTTTAAGATTATGCCATATAATATCAAAATCATGCATCACACAATAATTGATTTTTGGATGTTCATTGAAAATAAAAAATAATTGGTTCTTGGATCAAAGTATTTGATCTGCTCGAACCTTCGAATAATTTCTATTAAAGAAAACCCTTCGAATCATTATGCCATAATATCTTCTTTCTTTGTAGCTGATAGATTAGCTTCTTATGATGCAGCTTCTCAGGCTTCTTCTTTTTCTTTCTCTCCCCCCCCTTTTTGTTCTTTGGCTGTTGCATTTTGATATAATTGGTACTTTGTATTTCAGAGGCTTTTCTTTTAAATAAATTTAGTTTCTTCACCAAAAAAGAAAAATCATTATGCCATAATATCTTCTTTCTTTTTTCTAAAAATTATATTCTCATATATCACAATAATTGATTGTCATGTCTATTTTTTTTTCCTCTCTATCCAAAGCCCAAAAAGAAGAAACGCTGTCTTTTTCCTCTTTTAAGATGTAAAATTAGAAAAGGTTTATTTCCCTCTCTAGCTATTTCAAGTGAATATCATCCACAAATTTCTTATAAAAAAGAAATAGTTTTTTATGTGTGAGTCTACAACAACAACAATAATAAGCCTTGCCTTAACTAAATAGGGTCGGCTACATGGATTCTTGCCCTCCAATTAGTTCTGTTCGAGGCCATGCTAGATACAAGGCATAATCTATACATATCATTTCTCACCACTTCTCCTAAAGTTATCTTAGGTCTACCCCTAACTCTTTTAGTTCCTTCAATATGAATTATATCACTTCTTTGTACAAGGGCATTTATAGGTCTTCGTTGAACGTGGTCGTGCCACATTGAACGACTTTTTTGAAGCTTATCACTTATGAAAGCAACTCCCAGACCAGCTCTAATATGATCATTTATTATCTTATCCATCTTAGTTTTGCCACTCATCCATCTTAGCATCCTCATTTCTGCTACTCTGAGTTTATCTATATGATTCTTTTTAACAGCCAACACTCTGCATGTACATCATAGCTGGTCAAACAACGATCCTATAAAATTTTCCTTTAAGCTTTAATGGAATACGCCGATCACATAAGACCCCGGACGCACTTCTCCACTTCATCCACCTTATTTTAATTCTTTGGGAAACCTCATCCTCTAAATCACCTCTTTTACTTATGATTGAACCTAAGTACCTAAAACAATCACTTTGAAGAATCTCTTTATCGTCAAGTATCACAACCTCATCATCTGCCCAATCATGACTAAAGTTACAAACTAGATATTCTGTCTTCGATCTACTAAATTTAAAGCCTTTTAATTCCAAAGCTACTCTCCATGATTCTAATTTAGTATTAATCCCCACTTGGGTCTCGTCAATCAACACAATATCATCCACAAAAAGCATGCACCAGGGAACCTCATCTTGAATGTCTTTGGTTAATTCATTTATTACCAGTGCAAATAGATATGAACTTAAAATTGACCCTTGATGAACTAATAAATGTGAGTCTAGTAGGCTATAAACTAATGTTGAATCTTCTTAATACAATATATTATGTGTAGATCCCAAGCAGACTAACACTATCAACCGCCATTAAGAATATTCAAATATCAAACGTGGAGGGACCAAAATGCCCCTCAAGTTATTTAATACATTGTGTTGATAAGACGTGACTGAAAGAGATTTATTAATGTATGTCATCTGAGTTTTACATTATTATTATTATTGTTGTTGCTAACATTATTATAATTATTATTAGGTGATTCGGATTATTCCATGTAACACAAAGAGAGCGTCAATCCAGTGACCTCTTCACTAAGAGATGTCGGTCATTGACAACTAAACTACTCTTTTAAATACCCCATATGACTATGATTCCCCGTACTCCCAAGGTCCAGTTAAAGCAGTTTTGAACAGTTGGAATGGATAAACCATTTACTTTTCAAATTTCATTGGACTACTGTAACATGAATACATGGTTATTGACTATTCACATTTACAGGATCAGCGGACAACAAGTCAACAACTGATTACAGTAATTTTCCCTACACTAGTCCTTCCCCCTTCTGTTCCTGCCCTCCCGCCACTGAAGGATGCATCAGAAGAAACTTAAGCTCTCACAGATGTCTCAATTCCAATCTCGCCGGGATACCTGACAACCTCCGACATCTCTTCAACTTCCCACAGTTCAGGCAAGGCTTCCCGGATGTTGTGGATGCTCTCTAGTGCAAAATCTGCACCTTTGGTTCTTTCTGAAGTTCCCACCTGAACAAACACAACAAAACAATTCATACATTTTAGGCTAACAAAGTTTGCTAAACAAATAATCCTACCCAAAATTGAGACATTGAGCTCATTTTCAGATTCCTAATTAGCTTACCAGCACAGTGTGGAGACCAACACGTTTTCCAGACTGTATGTTACGGACACTGTCATCGAAGAAAATCTGAAATAGAGAAGGAGGAAAGAAAAAAAAGTTATTGTGCAAATAATTGATGATTAACTTTTCCTGCAAATAATCACAAGAAAATAACCAATAAATCACTATTTTCACCACTGGGGACACATTGAATGATAGAAGGCTTCTTATAATTTATTGCTGATTGTACATCAGTTAAACCAAACTGATAGGAACCGTTTTGCATCCTTAAGTTGATTCAAACCCAGAATTTTCTAATTAAGCCTTCAGTAAACCAACATACCGTTCTCTGAGGATCAAGGTTGGCTATCTTAAAGGCTTCTTCAAAGGCATCTTCAGATGGTTTGCAGAGAATTGGTGTCTTGGGCAGTACTTGAGACTCAGCACTGGATTCAGCAAAATGCCCAATGATGTCAAAAGGCTCACAGTCAGTAGTAAATGAGGAGTCCACGTCATCATTTGATGAAACATTGTTTTTGTTCACTGGATTCAAAGTTTCAAAGCATATAATTCCTTCGAAACAATCATCCAACCCAAGTCTACCAAGAACTATAGCTGCATGTACCTTATCTGCATTCGTGAATATCTGTTTCATCAACAGAAAGATTGTCATAATTGAGACGGTTTTGCAGCTAAAAAAAGTACCATTGCATCAAATTTCATTTGCAAGGTAACTTACAACTTTCCGCATAGGCAAGCTCAGTAGTAGGTTCCTTAAAACAGGGTCAGGTTTCAGCCTGTCGTATGGCAATCGTCCATGAACAAAACTGCAGAAACGGAGAAACATAATTACATCCCTTCTCAAAGGATTTGATATACAAGTCGAAAGGAAGTAATATATGGAAGCCAAATTCGTACCTATGGTAGTCATCATAGTTGAAGTCGTAACCAATTGCCTGCAATGTAAATTTAAAATGAGAAAAAAAAATTAAAACAAACTGACTGTTTTCAAGTCCTCTGCTTGAAAATAGTGGGAAAAAAAAGTTCCTAACAGATTAAGAATTGACACATACCCTCAAACCAGCCATTGTTGTACCATAATTTTGGTACAGTACCGTACACATCTCAGAAATTTTACTTCTTTCTATGCCAAGCTCTTGAGCCATATAATCTGGAAGAAGGCATATTTAAAATACTTACCAACATGAAAAGAGATACACTATTGCTGTAAAACATCCTATGAAGAGAGATTTAAGTCAATACCTTCAATATTCTTGCGACACTCGGTTGCCAAACCAGAATTAAAGGGATAAAGGGTATCATCTAAATCTGCAAATCAAGAAAAGTATGAAATTAGAACCCTCTTCAACCATAACCAACCCAAAACGACATCCAGAATGGAAGACTCACCAAAAAGTAGAGTATCATATTTGGCCTTCTGAGCCTGTCGAAATCGACCATCGTATTCCATTTTGTATGTAAAAAGCTTCAGAAGTTAAAAAGCACAAGTAAGCACCAAGACATAGGAATATAATTTATTTTTTTGGGGTTTTTTTTTTTGGGAGCAAATCTCTTTCCCTTGGTTACCAAAAAAAAAAAATCTTCTTCCCTTCTTAAAATTGTCATTGTCTGACATAGAAATGAACTTGATTCAGGTCCTGAGCTTTTAGAGAACATTTTTCACTTCATAATGAAATCAAAAGATCATAATAGCAAATTTGCAGTGCCAAGTGAAAATCCACACGAAAAATAAGGAAAGTAATTTCCAGTTCTCCGTACGAGTATACAGTTAACCTACCAATCCTGTAAAGAACATTTGTAGTGGCATGGGAGCAATTTTCTTCCATTATAAACCCCAAAATCCATAATCAGAACTTGATCTTAACTAAATTATATAATTAAAGGAACAGACACCACGAATTGTAAAGTTCTACAGAAATAGAAAGTCAGGCTTCAAGCAAAGGTAAAACCCTTTTCGAAAAATATTGCAGCTGAACCACCCACACCCTAAACCCTTTGATTCTTGATGGATAGGAAGCACCATTGTCCCCCTCTTTTCAATCAAAACCGGTGAAAAATAGAAGGGGAAAAAAAACCAGTAGCACAGTTGTATGTAACTGCAGCCTTGAAAGAAAAACTTTCCCGGAACATCAAATATCAATCAAAAAATAAAAATGGGTTGTATGCATCCCTTTCTATATCCTTCAGATTTAAATGTAGCAGACATATACTATGGATTCTAATTTATTCAGTAGTGACATTGTGATACTAATCCTCGATGAGTCTAGAAATGATTAGATTACAAAGGCTGAAATATTAGATTGAGGAACCAGAAACACCAACTACCATATTTCGAAAACGAAGACGGGAAATGCCACTAATTCTTATCCATGAGCCAATCAGGACCACTTGGACGAAATCTCCGGATTGCTAACTGGAAAAAAAATTTTGAATCCACACGTTCCAAATCCAAGGAAAAAATTTAAAACCAACGATTTTTAAGAGAAAGTCGTGGCTAAAACGGAAAAGGCATGGAAACTAAACAAACTTGAGAACATTACTTGAAAGTTTTGAAAGCCCAACCTTTGACCAGAAAACAATGTTGTTCAAAACTCTAATCCACATTTCTCCTTCATAACAAGATCGATAACAATAAAGGAGGCACCAAGGTTCTAGATTTGCGAAATCGAAGGAAATTACTAACAAAACTCTACTCCATTATTGTTGGAAAAACCAAATAACTGAGATTAAGGCCAAGAATAAAAACGTACCAGATCTGAGCAACCGGAATCGAAGAGAACAATGGAGTGCGTGAAAACCGAAAGATAGAAAATTTGCAGGAAGAGAGAGAGACGAGCAAACGAAATAACAGAGCTCGTCTGAGATCTACAACGAAGGCAGAGAGAGGGAGGAGGAAGAATAGAAGAAGGGTGGGATTTAAATAGGCAAACCGTTGAGCGTTTCTAGAATCTTTATTGCCGCTAATTGGGAATATTTTATATTCAAAGCGTCGTTTAGAATTTAATAATAATAATTAAAGAAAATATCGTTAAGCATTATTAGCATCGCACAAGCCGGCAGCGGGTCATTTTCTCGTCGTTTCGTAAACGAAGTTGTGTTTTTTTTTTTGGGGCCAACGTAAGCGAAGTTGGTGAGAATATGCGCAAGAGTTCTCTGTCGTACGCGTGGCCCCTGCGCCATGGGGGTGGCGGCTCAAGAGACCCGTCTCTTGGGGGCAATAATAGGACCGTGACTATAGGCAATTCCTTCGGAGAGCCAATGAAAACGTCATCCGAGGAATCACCACATTTGAGCATGGAAATCACAAGTAGATAAGTCTCAGCCAAATTTGGTAATGGACCAAGTAACAGTTTTTAGCTTGTTTTTCGATTCCAAAACGCAGTAAAATGGGTTAGATCTTTCGTTTTTAGGAAATGAATCGTTCCAATTTTTTTTGTCTAAGAATGCTTTCTGCAAAACAATTTTGACTTGTTTTATCATTCTCAAAAGCAAAAAAGTATGTCAAATAATAATATTCAACACAAATGTTTACCAAAGTTGTCCTCAAATCAACTGTTTTTTAATAAATACGTTAGAAAACAATTATCGCAAAGAACATTATTTTCAAAAAGATCATTACCAAACATGCCCTTAAAATTCTTTTCCCTAAGCAGAAAGTATTTCTAAAGCATCCTTCAATTTATGTAAATAACAATGGTCAAATGTCGTCTCTTCTCATTTCATTTCTATTGCATTGTACGCTTGATTATGAACATCAATAGCCGTTGTCATTGGATTATCGGTCACTTTAAACTTGACAAAAGGAAAAGTCCATTCCTCATGCCAAATTATTACAATTAAAATTGGATTTGGTAGTGGCACCACAAGTTTGACTTATGGGTCCATCATGCATTGCACTTTTTCTTTCGTTTCTTTGTTAACTTCCAAGAGAGGGTTGAAATTGAACGATTTTGTTGTTCTTTGCATCAATAATACTTACATTGAGTACTTGTTGAACCTTTTTAAGGGCATCTACGGTTACATAAATTCAAAGATTTGAAATAAAATAGAATTTCAAATTCATGGATTTATGATTCAAAAAATTAACTATTTGATTAGCTTCAAATCTATCAAAGTTTGTATAATTCTATCGGATTACTCCTCGTAAATTTGGTCAATTTTATACTCAGGGTGAAATCCGCCAATACCTAAAACTGGCTTAATTCCCGTTTTTAAGCAAAAATAAAATAAAATTCCTGAATTTCATCAATCTAGAAATATTTTATAAATTTTTGATTCATGAATCCAAATAATTAAAAACCAAAAAGTCCTGAAAGAGTTAGGTACACATAATTGACCTAACCCTAACAGGTGAGGGTGACCTGACCCTATCAATACGACATGGCTGACGAACGGGCTGAGTTACTGATCCGCGTATTTTATTGGTCAGCTTCAAAAGAATCTGTCGTAAAAAAAGTTAAAAAATACACTCCAAATGAATTTTAAAATTTCCCCCTCGCTTCTAGAGAATGGGAAAACTAGCATAATTCAAACATGGAAAGGTCCCAAATTCCATGTTCCCAAACGGTTGGGGCCCGTCGCGGCTCACGGATCAACGCCCACACGAAACGCGTGGCGAATGCTAGAGTAGTTTATAGAATTTATTTCTGATTTTATATATGGTCGGTGTCAATTGTCAAGTGGGCAACCTTTTTTCTTTTTGTTTTTTTCTTTTTGGGTAGCAAGTGGGAACACCCTTATCCTTGACAACACCCAAATAATTGTAGGATCCTGAAGATACGTAAGCTTAAGAACACGTGTCGAGTTGGTGTTGATTAATGGTTGGGAGTGGGCCCTGGGGCTCTAGAGATTTAATGGCTCTCAATTTTCCCTCTCTTGTTTATTCTTGTCTGAGTGACCGTCCCCCAATCACGTGAGAGAAGACACTTGTTGCCTTTCTTTACCTTAGAATGTGATCGACGGAGGACGGAGGAGGCACTTATTAATTATTATCGCCTGGTTTACAAGTATTAAATTGGTTCGCCGGTAGCCTGACGTAGGGTAGATTAAAAGGTTTGATTTGATCGATTTTGTAAATCTCTATTTTAATAATTAGAAAAAAATTTAATGCCGCCAGTTGAGTTTTTCAAACTTTTTTACGTGTCAGCATCAACAATGGGGGTGAAGCTCTTAGATTTTTTTACTATAGTGGCTAAATTATAAGTTATTTACAATTAGAGTTTGAACACGGACGGTTAAGTGACTTGAAAATGAGAATATTACCTTCATCAAATTTAAATGACCTAATTATTATTTAATATATTCTCATACCCAACCCTTAGGTGAGTAAAGGAATTTCATGTTTTTTGCAATTCCACCACTTCTAACATCCACCATACCCTCTTCCCTTCTAGTGATCACCGACGGACCTTCCCCCCCCCCCCCCCCCCCCCCCCTTTTTCTTGCCCAAAAACACCTGCCACTACTGCTGGTTCAAAGCTCTAAAACAAGATGATTCTTGAGTATTCAAGAGTGCACTCGTTATATGAAGTTGTTCTTCCTTATTAGTTTGATTTCATTTTCTAGTGTCAAACAACAAAGATAGTGTCACCAAAAAATCAAGAATTGATGTCGGAATTCAAGCCGGGGCTGCTACTTCCACTTTAGACACTAGTGTTGTTGCTCTATAAGCACCGACCTTGGTTGCCTGACATCTATTGTGATGAAGCTTGGCTGAAGTGAAAAGGAAATCATAGTAGGATTCGACGAAGCAAGAGTGTCACTAATGATGATCTTGATGAGCTTAAGGCATGTATCAAGTTAGGTTTGGATTCAAGTCTCTAAATCTGGATCCTAAGCTTTCAAATACTTTGCCAACTTTGGAATTATTCTATGTTGTAAACAAGCAATACCACGATGCTTTTGAAAAGATCCATAGGATCACTCACTTTGAATTTACTAAGCATTTTTAAATGCTTGGCCCCTCAGTAGTTGAGGGTTATCAACCCCAGGAGAATCAATGGGAACTATCTCATGGAATTGCAAAGGCCTAGGGGAAGCCTTACAGTTCCAACACTAAAAAATCTCTCCCAGACAACTTCACTGGACATTGTGTTTCTAATGGAAACTCGTAGTAATGAGAAACAAGTAAGTAAACTGAGGAAAACAATCAAGATGCAAGGGAGCTGAGGAAAACAATCAAGATGCAAGACCATTTCTTTGTGGATTCTATAGGAAAGATAGGGAGGTTGGCATTATTGTGAAATCAATCTATACAGACAAAAATACTTATCACCAACACTAGATTCATTGATACTCAGGGTGAATCCCCAACATGCAAAGCCTTTCTTCTTCAAATTTGTATATGGTGATTCGGTCAAACAATATAGACACTTAATTTGGGAGGAGAAAAAAATATCATTTCCATCCAGCCGTTATCCATTCACCTGAATATATATCCGAGGGTGTGATCTACAATCTCACAGATCATGTTATTACCAACCATTCTACACAATAGTCCAATTATGAGCAAGAATAAATCAACGTAATAATATTAATAAAGAATTTAAATCAAGTATTAAGGATCTCAAAAACTGAATTAGAGTGCGGAAGTAATGTCAAATCTAAAGTATATAACTGAAAATGAATAAAGTAAAATTAAAATTTCCTAAATGTTATAGTGTTTCACTTTTTTCTCCAAGCTTGTACACTTGCATCTGAGGATCAATTTCCAGCTCATTGTCCCACCGGCGAATGAGGAGTCTCATATCATTGTTGATCAGGGCCATAATAGTGTTCCATACCGATACTGGGATCGTACCATGAGCTATAGTCAACTCCCATTGTTTTCTCAACTGTATAATATATGGGAAGTATCTCCGAACTAAAGCTCAAGATATCTTCTTAACATGCATAATCATCTAAAACAAAAAGTTTTGCAAAGGGTGAACTCGAAAGAACTCAACGAGTAGTTCACAAATAAATAACCAATATCATAGTCTAAATCAATACATCACATGGTGTATTATGACATGAGGCAAAATGCAAGAATGCAACTATACTCTAATAGATGCTTAGTTTATAGTGGTAGACATGCATTAAGATAGAACACTAACCTTCTCTGGGTAAATGTTGTCACTCTGATCTCTCACAGGTTGGTTACCGGTCTTGAGATCCCGGGTCAAGGCATCCTTTTTGGATTATCACCAAGCTGGGGTTTAGGTCACCACTCTCTCACCACACCATTGGCATGAGTAATGGCGCGTGTCAGGGATAAGCCTAACACAATGCAAGTCATCTACTTAGTCACATCATACTAGGTCTAGATACCTTCCCTCATGCTTCTCATCTTCTTGGTTCAGTATCCTTTCATATCTAGAGTCAACGCTTCCTTCTCGGACTACGCCTTCCCTTAACCTTATTGGTCATTCACATATAATGGGCGTGGAAGCCCTCGTGTCCCCTCATGCTTCTCACTTTCTTGGGCCCACAAGTTCAAGCCTATTATATGCAACCCTACCAATGAATGGCCCACATGGCAATGTTGTGTCCTCTTATGCTTCTTGCAATCTTGGGCGCCCATCAACCAAATACTGTTGCCATGAATCAAATCACTCGGCATTAATACCTCGCCGATATGGTGATGATATGACAGGTTACATAATCATACTCCACTAGACTCCCTAGTCATGGCATCTAGTAATCGTGAAAAGCGTCAAGGGGCATCATAGGATTGTGTCTTATACAATCTCCACTAACGTCCTAAGACAAAAACACCCAAATATGTTCATTTCATAATCACAACTTATATTCACACAGCAATAAGGTTCAATCACATTCTCAGTTCATAAATCAATATAAGTCCATAGAGTCACTTATTGAATCCATATATCAAGAGCATCATTAATCACTTACATATTGTAATTTCAGAGTCATAATAATCATTCTTAAACCCTAAAACTGCAGCATGTAAACATATAAGCAAGCTTCATAACAACCAAGAAAAAAACAATGGTTATGTGCAAGTGAACATCTTCACCTTGCTATTGATTGTAACCTTGTAAAATAGGTCAAAAAGTATGTTTATGTTTCCCAACAAGTCCTATTAACATGTTGGTTCAAAGTTAGAAATAACCTTAGAGGTATGATATTGAAAAGAGACACGAACAACCAACACAGGCGGGTGTGGTTGGTCAAGCTGTGCAATCAACTGGGACATGCAATTTGCTAGAGCATGGGCTGGTAGCTTGGATGGGTCGCCGAGGGCAACCAGGCCATTCAACCAACCTCTCTGTATAGACAAATTTGGCTCAGATCGATAGAAAGCTTCTCATTTGGGTTCTAAACTACTCCGAAAATACTTAGAAAATTCTAAAATCATACTAGCACATGATCTATCATAATTTAGAGATCAAACAAAGAATGATAACCTAACGAATCCTATATTAGGTCTTCTTCAAAATCTATCTGCAAGACTCACAGATGAGTAAAGAAGATAGAAGAATTAGGTCGATACAGCAAGTAGAAGCCTTCAACTAGGTTTTGGCAGTAGGAGGAATCAATCATAGAAGATAATTAGAATGAAGTAGATGAATATTAATGTTTAGGAAAGCAAATTGCCCTTCAGAAACCTTGACGGATGCTCTCCATACTTTCTTTCACATTGGGGAGTTTTCTCTGATTGAGTTCTGACGTTTTATGATGTATTTAGAACGTAATGACACGTCTTAGAACAAAAAACATATTAAATAGGGCTTCAAAAACCACTTTCCCAAATGCCCTTTTTACTCAAAACCAGGCTAGTCGCCCCGGGCGACTAGGGCAGGCAACCACCCCCTGAAACTTTTGTTCCAAGAGCAAAGTTAAGGCCTTGAATGCCCTAGCTCTACCTTAGTTCTTTTTCTATGCTATAAAAGAGTCCTACCTGACATTTTGGGTTTTTCTACACGTGTCATCACCGTATTCTTGATCCATCTATCAAATACATCAGCGTTCAAATTAGATCTTCTTCCAAATTCTGATTGAACTCCCAACTCAGCAGCATCTCCATCTAATTCCATTGGTTCATAAACCAATCCAATGGTCTCTACCTAGATGGCCCACAATTGCCTTCTTCCTGCACTCCAGGTTTTCGAACCTACAATATGGATTTTCGAGTTAGGATTTTGGGGGATTTCACAAAAAATCTAAGGATCACCACACAAGGGGATGGGCCTATCTAGGAGATTTGAATTCATATATTTCTTGGAGGGAGAAATAGGTGCGCAGACCTACAACGATGGCTGATACAAGGGCTTTTAAAGAATTCTGTGAAGACTGCAATTTCATGGATCTTCCTACTCATGGCCCTTTATTTACTTGGTCTAACCATCAACATATGGAAGCTTATATCAATATTTTCTTGGATAGAGTTATGTCTAATCCGAAATGGGTGAAGATGTACCCAAATGCTACAGTGGCAGTCAAAAGTGCGGTGGGATCAAATCATTTTCCCCTAATACTGTTAAATTAGGAAACCATCTATTATGCAATATATGGGTCAGAGAAGAGGCAAAATCCCATCCAAATGCAACATTAACTATCCCTATCCCATCTATTGTATGGAGGAATTTGTGGAGAATTGATAGCCCACCGAAGTTGAGAAGCTTTCTCTAGAGTAGTTATGCACACGAGGTATGCCCACTGTGGAGGCTCTTATTAGACCACATATTACAGTCAAAGCTTCATGCCAATTGTGTGGGTTTGAATTGGAAACCTCAAATCATATTCTGCTAGGCTGTCCATATGCTCAGGCTGTCTGGTTCGCATTGCTAGTGGCGATATAGACCCCTTGTGGATTCACTCTTCACAATCCAATTATGGAGTGGCATTCAATACCTGGATTGAAGAAGAACGAAGAAAACAAATATGCAGTATGGGTTCCTTCTTAACATGGAGTATATGGAAGGCCAAAAGCGCAATGTCATTTGAAGGTCAAGACTGTGACCCAACTAAAACAATGGAACATGCTCTAAGAGAATTGGAAAAAATATAAAGATGCCTTTGACGAGGTTCAAGCTCAAAGACTCAAAGACCAACAAGGGTTTGTCAACAGACTCCAATCTCTTTGGAACCACCGTTGATGGGATCTTTTAAATTAAATACAGATGCAGCTCAAACAAAACAAGGAAGAGGTCTTGGATTTATCCTATGAGACTACAATAGAAAACCACTACTGGCGATATCAGAGCCAGCTAGTTTTACAGAAGCATTAGCTATGCGATGTGGGCTGCTAGAAACTGGGGCAGAAGGAATTTGGGTTCTAATCATTGAGTCTGGTAATGAAGAGCTTGTACATTTCAATAACATGGAGATGACAACACCAATAGAGGTTATTCTCATAGTCCAAGATATCTAGGTCTTAAAAAATGGTGTAAAACCTTGTATCTTTTCCAATGTTCCAAGAGAGTACAACGCTATGGCTGACTCCTTGGCAAAGAGGGCCATTTCCTGTAATGGTAAGAAGGAGTGGCTGGTCTCTTCTCCTTGGTTGTCTAAACCTATAACGCCAACCTCGGCTTCTTCCACAAGAAATTTTAAGCATAAGTCTTTTCCCACCAGTAAATAAAAAAAAAAGGTAATTAAGAACCCACAAAATATGGTAAAGATATTTTCTAATAAAGGAAAACCAAGATATATAAATGATACAACATGTTTGAAAAAAGTTCGTTAGTTAATAAAGGTAGGGTTGGCCATTGGCTTCATAATTATCAATGAAAACCGTTTATACCTTGACTAGAGTCTGGACGAACTTGTCTCATTCTATACTTCTAGTTAGTCATTAGTTCTTTGACAGATTTGAGGTTTTACCTCGAAGAAGGAAAAAAAGTCAGAATTTATAAGGACTTGTGCAGATATGTTCAATTCAAAGGAGTACTCATGTTGGCAAGGGAACAAACATGAGGTCTTAGTTTCATGTAACCCACCTCCTTGTATCCTTGGGGACACTTGCATGGGATGTTTAATGCTCTCCATTTCTTTAGGTGAGAATGAATTCATCTCATTATCTGATCTATGGATGTTTTGATTTTTGACCTCTTCTTAATTTGTGGGCTTCGGGTTGAGTCATTTTGGGTTCTGGAGTACGAATGATTCCAGTCAAAAGAATATTTTGAAGTAAAATATTTTGTAAGTTTTCCTTTTTGTGTATTTTAACTAAACAATTTTGGGAAGACTTCAAAAACAATAATATAACCTGAAATGTTTGTTCTTTACAAAACCACCAAAAATAATTTGAACTCAACATCTTTCATGCGATATGTTAAATGAGGTCCCAATGTGGCAAACAGAAAAATACCGTGCTCTTTCCACTATTCACATAACAATTTTTGTTTAAAAGTAATTTATTAAATAACAACATAGAGATCTAAAAATTAAAAAATTAAAAAAATGCATAGAAATGGACAAAATATTATAAGTATACGTGAGTATACATGAATGCATGCCAATTTAAATGTCAAAGGTACTTGATCAAATTAAATTCTAAAAACATTTATCCTACCATGTTATAATTTCACATGAAAATAGAAAGAAATACCATTTTAGTAAGTTTATAAAAATAGAAATTTAAGCTTAATAAATTCAAATAATGATGAGGTGAAAAGAACCCCAAACTAAAATTGAGGAATTTCTTCACATAAAAAAGTTGGTGGCATCTTCCCTACATTAGATTTTGACCTTATATTATTTATATTAAGATCTTTTGAATTTTTTTTTTCTCTCCTTTTTCTTATAAAATAAAATGGAGAAGTTTTTCGTATAATAATCTTTAGTAAATTACACTTGAGGTTTTTAACACCCAGAGAAAAAACGCATGAGGTGTATAACATTAAAAGAAAAAAAGGCCGTAGTTACATTTTATTTAATATATTATTTTCTAATTTTTTTGTTTGGGTATATTTTTGATTTTTTAATACCGTTACTGTTACAAAACTTTTCTACTAAATCATACTCATCTTATACTTTTCAATTGTTTTGATTTTTATTTTTGGAGAGTAAGAGTATATTGTTTAGATATTGGGGGAGGGCGGTGAATTAGTATTTTTTTTAGATGGATATAAAAATATATTATAAACACCTTGAGGGGAAAACAAAGTACAAGAAGAGAACGAAGGAAGGGGTAAGAGACCAGATTAAAAACGTTTTGAGGGCACCAGCAAAGAGCTATCAAGGGGTAGAAATACTTATTTATACCCCAAAGAGAGTCGGAACTTTTGATCTCTTATTATGATGTATTTGTCATTACCAACTAAACCAACCCTTTGATGGTATTATTTGTTCTTTTCTCATGGATATGCGTTGTAATGATTTTGAAAGGAAAAAAAAATTATCAATTGAAGAATTAGAAATAAGGGAGTAAAATGGTAAGACTAACATCTCTTAGTGAATAGATCATGTGTATGATTATGTCTAATGATATATTATGTAACTCCCCCATCCTCAATAGGTCATATATTATGAATCAAAAAAGTGACGATGCTCTACGGTATACATAACCTAGTGGGTTTCACAACAGTAACAATTCCGAGTATCGACTATGATATGTCGCAGAGTAAGGCGGGCATGGACATCATCGTCATTAAATATGACACGATTTCGAGCTTCCCAGATGCGATAAACAGTGGTAGTCAAACTGAAACGACATACCTGGGACATTAGAGAGTCGCTTGTAAAGTGAGTTCGAAGCCAACCAAGTTCTTCCTGAACAGTTGCGAGAGGTTCTCTGTAGAAACCATTGATTTGTAATACTGCAGTTCAAATCTGTAGTGAAAGAAGAGATGATATTCTGTCTCAAGAGAATTGTTGTAAAGTGGGCAAGTGGGACTGTCTGCCAGTTTCCATTGATGAAGATTGACATGACTGAGAAGACGTCCTTGTATCGCCAGCCAAGTATGAAAGAAATGAAAATCTGGGTTGACAAGTTGGCAAGTTGATTCAATTTGTTATGTGCATGGATCAAACAACTTATTCGCAGACTAGCAAAAGTTTCAAGAAGTCTAACTAATTCAGTTTGTCACCATCCCCCTTTCCTTGTAAATCTCTCTTTAAATGCTTCTAATATATTATCTCTCTTTTGAAATAATAATAATAATAATAATAATAATAATAAAATCATATTAATCAGTAGTTTTTTTTTATTTTTCTTTTTGTTAATTCATTTTTATCGTTATATAGAGACATATGAAAAAGTTAAAGTGGGAGGCAATGCTTTTAGACTTTTTAGTGGTAAACAATAATGTTAAGGCTGAACAAAAGGATGACACATATGTTTCCAAATGGGAGGACAGATGATGGCATATGACGGACACCTTAACAATGTGCCAAATGTTTTTCAAATGGTAAAATAGAAAAAAAGTTCTTTAATTAAAAGGGGTTCAATTTTAGTATTTTGCTGTCGTAAGGTTGAGATCGAAATCTCGATGGTCCGGCTCACTTATAACCATCTGTGAGATGGACGATCGAGAATGAAATCTCGGTCGACATTTCAATCTCGACCGTTGGCAGCACATTAATGCGTAACATTCAAGTCTGCCCTCTAAAAAGAAGTATGCTGTCTACGTTCAAGTGCAGAGATGACTGCCCTATCTCCATGCTGTTAATATCCATTTTCATTGGTCTCATGGACACCATGAAAACAATGAACTCTACCGGATAGAGGAAAAACCCAAACATCAATAGCCTTGATGACTTATGAATCTTAGGGCGTGTTTGGTTACATTGGGGTATTAGTTAAACTTCTTGAAATCTCGTATTCATGAATCCATAAGTTTATTATATCTGGATTCATGTAACCAAACAGGCCCTAAAGAAGAAGAAATACCCCAATTTGATTTGAAAATATTTTATTCATCAAGTAATTCAATTATAGTCGGTGTTCTCCATGGGTTGCGTTATCCTTATGCACGCAAGACCTAATCAATTTGCCCATGTTGGAATCACAAGGTGGGTTGATCATTCTGTATTTATTTATATGTTTAATTGTAAGAAAGGTTCGATCCATTCCTTAGGTTGGATGACCTTGTCTATTGCATGTATGACATTTGGTCAATTTTCATTTCTTGGTTTGGATCAAACCTTGTGTTTTCATGCATCTATCTTTTGTATTTTTTTTCTTTTCTTTTCTTTGATGTGTGTCAATATTTACTTTCAAGTTCATGAATGAAGTTTTTCAAATACATAATATTAATTTTGACATTGTAGGTCTTTATTTTCCTTTTAAATTATACATTAGTACATTAATCATAGAATGGGTGAGAAATCATTCAACAACGCCTCCATAAACAGCATTTCAAGAAAGAGAACAACAATTTAAGCATCATTTTTATCATATAATTTGATTGTAGATGGATTGGTTTTCTCAGGTTTCTACTCTTAATTTTAGATGTGGTTAGGATTCTGTTTGACTTAAGAGAATCCAATTTCAGTTTGATCTTTCTTCCTCAATCTTTTGTTGTCAAATACACAAATGATCATAGATCATGCATGATGCTTTCAACCATAAAACCATGCTGCTTTGCAAGTCTTTTACCACGGTCTCTTGTTTTTAAAGAGTCTGCAATGCCATTGCTCCCTTTTCTCATTTATAATGCTTTTTTAAAAGAAAAGTTCTCTTCTTCAAACAAATGTTGCATACATATTTTCCATGATAAACCATTTCGACTAAATAAAGAGGAGAACTTTTTTCCCCTGAATTCCTCACAAAATATTATAAGTAAATTGGTTTATAGTGTTCTTGAAAATGATTGAACTCATCATTTAGTATATCATGACTTAGGTACAAATATTGACTCTTGAATAGGATGGTTTAATTTCTAACCTTATCGTATGATTTTCTGCCTAAACTTCCATCACTCTACACGGTTCTTGACCAAGCTTTCAAAACTATGATTCAACCAACTAGTAGAATCCTGGATTTTCAACTATAGTTTTTATCACCCAAAAAAAAATAAAAATAATACTATCAATGTGACCAAACTGAATACTCGCATTAGAACCCACTAAGGTTTTAATCTCTACAATCAATCTCTATCGCAAACCTCCCTTGAACCCCATAACCATCAACCATCAAGGATATCGCCTTCGTTGTGTCCGACTCAACTAATAAGAGAGAGAGCTTTCATTATTTTATTGAGAAGTGGAGGAAAGCAGGCTTTCTTCTCCGTATATACTGTTTTTAGTTTCCTTCAATAAAAATTGATGGGCTTTTTTGTCCCGGATAAAATTTGGATGAATATAGATTTAATCCTAATCACATAGAACCAAGGTCCGAAATGTCGGACTATAGTTTTGTGTCGGTGTCTGACGACACTACTGGTACGGCGATATTTCACCAACATGTCGGTGACTTTTGGCAAGGTGTCAATGAAAATTCGACCCTTGATTTTAGAGGGTATTGAGGGTTGTTTTGACTTGAATTTTGTTGTGTAGCCTAATTTGAGGCCTGAAACATCATTTAATCTAAAGTTTCTGATTAGCACATCTCCGGCTATATGCAAACAAAACTGAAAGTTTGGAAAACTCATATAAACTAATATAAACATACAAAGAGAATACAAATACACAACTAGTGAAGAGAAGTACTAAAGTCTACAATTCATTATACAATTTATTTTGAGTATGTCTCATGCTTCATATTTTGTTGCTGACGGACACGGGGTCCAGGGAGGCCGCCTCGGCGGGGGTATGGGGGCAGTGCCCCCGGAGCCTGTAGAGGTCCTACGTCACTCTGGCCAAAATCTAATGAAAAATCGGTGAAAAACGGAATGAAATTTTGTTAAATATGGTGAATTTGGCAATATATCACCAAAAAATCGACTTTTTGCGATATATCGCCGATTTTTCAAAGATATTATTGTCGACATAATGTAAATATCGTATCATTGTGGGGAGTCGTGTCCCCCCTAGCGATAGGGCGATATATCACCGTCGCTTTGTACCATGCATAGAACACATTTCATTACATAATGGTGGTTGTAGGTGAAGGGGGATGCAGGTGTAAAATTTCATTACCTTTTTATTCGTTTCCTTTCAAAGTACAAAAGAAAGAATATAAAAAATGATTTCACATTCTCTTTTTTTCAAAATTCATCACTCATAACAAGAATCTCACCTAATTTAAATTTCATTTTGTTATATATGAAAGTTAATAAGGATAACCACAACATATTTAAGAATAAAAACAAATTCTTATTATCTTTTTAAAATTTTTTTCTTTCTTTTGCTTTTGGGTTTTATCTTAGCTTCCAAATATAGCCTCAATTGAACCTCATATAGAAGAAACAATCAATCACAGACTAACCAAAACCTTCAATCCTAGTTATGACTCCAATAAACCATGGTTTAAAGGAACTTCTTAGGAATCAAAAATATAAGAATTGTTTCAAGGCCATAGGAAGGAAAAGAAACTAAAGTCCTCATGAATCAAAACATACAGTGAATTGTTAGAGTGCATCACATAAATATAAGTCCTCATGAATCAAAACTAAAGTGAGGGAGCTTCACACCTTCTTGTTCTGAAGTTGTAACCCTAAATTTCCTCACATACAGTGCAGATGTTTATCTATCATTTGAAAATTCTTTTGATATGGAATCTAACACTGTCCAATATTAAGTTAGATGGAAGAGCTATTCAGAAAAAATATAAAGAAGAGAAGACCTTTCAAGATAACGAGAAAAAAAAAGGGTGTTGCGATTGTCGGGTGGATGGTAATAATACTTTTAAGATATCTCTATCAATAATAAAGAACGATGATAATATTTTTTTTTTTTATAATTATCAATTTCTTTTCATTGGTTAAGGATAGCTAAGGATAGCTTTCATAAGTGGTTTATGTTGTGCAGTTGAATCATCTCCAATTAATTATCACCAAAAAAAAAAACGAAAATCATCTCCAATCAACTAAAATGTATTAATGCATACGTAAGTCAGTATTATTATTATTATTATTATTATTTTTTTTTTTATATAAAGTCAGATTATTAGGCCAAGAGTGAGTACAAATTGAATATTAAAAATATTTAGGGATAATTATTTTTGCCCTCTTGTACTATAGTTTAATTACTAAAAGGACTTTATTTTTTATGAAATTACAGTTGTCCTCTTCAATTCTAACAATGTTAAAAGGACTGTTACAGTTGAATGTTTAATGTCAATTTTGTCCTTTTAAAATTAAGAAGTCAAAACACATTAGTATCCTCATTTAGAAAAACCCATATCAAATACCAATTTTTTAGTATTCTTACTATTTTTTAATTCAAAATTATTTTTTAACCTAAATTGTTAATTTTTTCTATTAAGAAAAAAAACTTCCTAAAATTGATAATGCTAAATCAGATAGTAAATAAATGAAAATCTAATAGAAGTAGAAACTTCCTAAAATTGATAACATCAAATTGAAAAAGTAAAAACCAAAACCTAAAAAATAGCACCACATTGAATAATAAATGTACAAAAACTAAAAAATAAGATGCCAAATTAGGGTAATTCTTTTCCCAAAATTACTGAGGTAATAATGTAACTTGATATAAAGTTTAATAAGTAGAATAAAACCTTAAGGTAATTTTGGGATTTTTAAATAAATAAAAACTTCCACATCATCGTTTAACTAATAGAATTTAACCGTAAGGGGCAACATTAATTAGAGGTAAAGTGTAAGGTTGGATTAGTAAATTAAAAAAATATAGAGATAAAGTAGTAAATAAGCTATAGTACAGAAAACAATAATAATTATCTCAAATATTTAACATTAACATGGTAACATATAAACATCGTTCCAGAGCCAGATTGCGAATCTTAATGATTAATGATATTAGATATTTATTTAGTGCTAAAATGATTAAAAATTTTTAATTTTTAAATTATTTTATTATATTAAAAAAAATTATGTCTTGAATAAGAATCCATTGTGAATGTATCACTACTCTTGTAGATAAACGAATTTTAAATAGATATGATATTTAAACTTTATTCTTTCTTGGGGAAATGAAATGTATTAAACTATATTCATTTGCTTTTATATGAAAAGACCATTAACATTAGAAAATGAATTACTTTTTCTTCAAAATTAGAAAGTAAAATTTGATGGTACATGACCATTTGCACGTGGAATAACATTAGAATAATTAAATAAAATAGTGTTAAATTTTTAATTGCTTTCTCGCCTAAATACTATTCTTGAAACTGGAAGTTTTCTTTAGATAAGAGAACAAATATCACAATCCATATATATGATTGATTTTTTTTTTAAATAGGAAACAAAATCCCCCTAACATCAAAGTAGAAATTTCTTTCATGTTTTATTCATATAATGCATTGTGGAGTTCATATTTACACCCTCTCTTATTATATATATAATGTCAACAATTTACTGAAAAATCCATATCCTCCCCCCCCCTTTCCTTTTCTTCGAAAACCACCAAATTGATTTTGTTAATTAAAAGTCACAGTAATTAAAATTGCATCTTGACAGGGTCGTAGGTTCTTTAGAACCTAATCCTGTATTATTGTTTGTATTCTATTTATTTCTATTAATATAAAGTCTCATTTTCTCCAAAAAAAAAAAGAAAAAAAAAAAGAGCAAAATTGATTAAGAAATACTCTTTTTTTTTATAGTAGAAAGAAAATATATTACTTAAGAAGAGTCATGTGAGGTACAGGCATTCTCACAACTCACAAGTAAGATTACTGCTGCTAGTGCTATATGCAACCCACAAAGGTGAATTAGTAAAGCTACTAAGTAGTGGTGCAGATTTAAAAGTACAAAAAGATGCTCTAAAGATTTTGTCAAAATGTTGATCAAAAGTGGTGCCATAAATGTTTGGCAGCATGATTTGGGTAGCATGTCTAAAGCCTCATCCAAGTTGCACCATATCTCATGTGCACGGCATGTTTTGGGTAGCACGTCAAAAGCCTCATCCAAGTTGCACCATATCTTATGTGCGCGGCATGTTTTGGGTAGTATGTCAAAAGCCTCATCCAAATTGTACTATATCTCATGTGGAGTAGTGCACATAGATGATGCAAGAGTTAGAACCTTTTGGATTGCCTCTAGTAGTGCCTCCAAGCTTTTGCCACTTTTTCTTCATGCAGCACCCAAATATTGAAAGGCTTCTATTTTCTACAATCGCTATTAACCATTAACCATCCTATGTCGCTCAGTAGTTTTTTATACCACTACAACACAACAAAATGAATTAGTGTTGTCTTTATATTAGCCCTAATATCATAATTTTGTAATGGACAAGCCCCAATAGTCTCATTTGATGGGTGAGTTTGACCTCCAACATTGAGATTAGAAGGACATAATTTAAGCTCAAGTATTCATTTAGTAACATTACACAATACATTGTAGGGGTTGGGTTTTTGGTTGTTGAAGATGACCCTATTTCTTTCAATCCATACAAATAACAATTTAGTATAAGATCGCGAAAAAAAAAATTCATTGATTTACTTTCTTATCTAGCTGTGTGTCAACTACAAAGTTGGTACATAGATGTAGGATTGAGTGTTGGGCCAAATGGTCTGTTCTCAGTCCAAGAGGTCATGCTGCCCATAATCTTTTGGTCTATTGGCACGAGATGAAAACATGCCATGCCATCTCCGCCTGGTTGCCGTAAAGGTCACGAGTAGGGTTCGTCTCTGAGCACTAGATTGGGATAAACTTAATTGGTAATTCTGCATTCACAAGATGCCAAAAGAAATATTTAAATCTAGGAAGTAATGGTAATTTCCAATAAAATTGTCACCACAAGATAAACTCATTGCAAATACTTGAGTATCTTTGTTTCATCAATGCTTGACCCCCCAATTTGGCATAGAAAATCACCATTGGATGCAATTAATGATACCCATCAATCACTTCCATAGGAAATAGAAAGTTCTGAAGAAATATATCCAAAGTTTCTGACGCTTGAGAGATACTCCCTATTCATCTGGATATTTTTTGTCATTTCTTGCCACAATGATTTTCGAAAACCATATATCCACTCCTGGGTCTACTACTGCAATGCTAGGAGAGTTATTTTGCCATGGATCAAACTAGAAGAAAGTTTATCTGCCATTACCCACCTTTTTCTTCACCGTTGGTTCTAACTGTGGTATAATGTTGTAGATGCTCTTCCACGGCCATGACCCATTTTTTCCCCTTACCCTTGGGTCAAAGAAATTGGTCTTGGGGAAGTATTTCACTTTTAAAGTTGATGCCATAAAGTCAACGGTTCACTAAGCAAACACCATCCCTGTTTTAGTAGAAGTGATGTATTGATGTCTTCCATTTTTTGTAATCCTAGCCTCCTAAAGTTCTTTGAGTGGCAACATTTATCCCACATAATAAGCGTTAGTTGTCTGCTTTGAGTTGGGTTGCCAAGCCAAAACCTAAAGCATTGCATATGATACAGTGATAACGGTTGCAACATCGATATGATAAGTACTTCTCTTCTTGCAAAGGACAAAGAGGTAGCTTTTTAGGAAGCAAAAGGAACTTTTAATTTTCTCAATAAAAAGGCCAAGCTTTTTTTGGTGCCCTTCCCTGAATAAGATTAGTGCCCAAGTATACAACATCCTTTTTTAATTCTGAGATACCCAACATCAACAAGATTTGGGCCTAACATTTCTACTAAAAAAAGTTGTCACTGCATCAGCTTGCAGCCAGGTTTACTGATTTTAACATACTAGTCAGGGATGACACTTTTGCAGTTAAAGCTGTCATTGCATCCAACTCATAAATCTCTGTCACTCTCTTATTTGCAACACCTCTCTCAGCTGGCCATTGGTAGTTGTTGTTGGTCATTCTCTCCAAAATCTCAAAAGCTTCATTGTAAGACTTTGCCAATATAGCCCCACTTGCAAATGCATCCACTATGGACCGAGTTTGTCTACTTAAACCATTGTAGAAAGTCTCCATTTGAATCAATGGGAAATTCCATGGTGAGGACATTTACGCAATAGCTCATTACATCTTTCTCATGCCTCATACAAAGATTCACTATCCCGTTGTTGAAAACCAGTTATATCATTCCTGAGCTTGGCATTCTTTATTGAGAAGTACTTCATCAAGAACTTCTCTACTAAATCATTTCATGTGGCTACGGACTGTGGAGGTAAAGAGTTCAATCATGTTCTGGCCCTATCCCACAATGAGTATGAGAATAGCTTCAATCTCAAGGCTTTTTCGGTTGCTCCAGGTATCTTGAAAAAATCATTTATTTCCATGAAGAGTCTAAGATGGAGATGAGGATCTTCTGTTAGCATCCCACTGAATTGTCCTACAGTTTGAAGCATTTGGAACATCACAGGCTTAAGTTCAAAATATAATGCTTGGATTTCTGGCCTAACTATACTTGGATTCAGCTCATGCAACATTGGGACAACATATGCTCTAATGGCTCTATCTCTATCATCACCCTCAGTTGCCATATTATTCTCATTATTATTCACCCCATTTCTCACTGCTTCAACCATTGTTTGAACTGCTGCTAAACCTCGCTGCTCCTTTTCTTCTAGTTCGAAATGTCCTTTCAATTTCAAAGTCAAAGGGTATCAACTCTTGATCGGCAACCGGGACTCATACAAGGGTAAAAGTACCTGGGAATAAAAGAAGACTAAAATTAAAGTAAAGAAATTTCAGTAAATAAAACCAGAAATTACTTCTACACTAATTATCAATGACAAAATTCCCTGGCAACGGCGTCAAAAACTTGTTGCTTGTGTCTAAAGATGCTACGCAAGTGCACGTGTCGCAATCAAGTAGTAAATAATAAGTAGAGTATCGATCCCACGGAGAATTTTATCTTTAACTTTCAATGTAAAAGTAAAATTGATTTAAACAAGATTAACAAAATTGATTTGTGATTGACGAACTAAATAACCAAATGATAGGTAATTAAACCAAAGAATTGAAATGAAGAATAAGCAATAGAAAGAACTTTAATGAATGAAATGAGTATTGGCCATCAATTTCCCTTCCCCTTATAATGAACAAAATTTTTTTTTATCCGTATAAATATTGAGAATAACATTTTTTAAGTTCTAACCTATACTTATTCAAACTAATGGAGTCTCTCTTTAGCCAACCAAGGTTCTTAAGAGACCTAAGTTGACCAACTGACAAAGGTCGGCAGAGGTTGGGAAATTTGAACAAATTTGAATTAAACAAGTAAGATGTAGGAAATCAACCAGATATGCCCTGCTTCTTTTTCTTTTTTTCTTTTTCTTTTCTTAATTTTATTACAGAAATGAGTATATTCTCCTCTCAAATTTGGCATAACCTTTCTGAATGGTAGAACTTTGTTGCTTTCGTTTTTCTGTTTTTCTTTTACTGTAAGATTAACATAAAACAAATATTTTTTTCTATAGCCTTTGGAAATGTAAACTGATCAAATGTACATGGATTTGAACTTTCTTTCAATGTATATGAAAACCGCTAAATATTTGGAGAAAAAATACCCCTAAATATCTATACATTCAAGGACCACTTCAACACATGCTAACAAGCATTGTTATCAACTACAGGGGTAGTGGTTTAATGCTCCCAAGCTCACTCCTAAGTGGTTTGATAAATCTCATGTCTCAAGTTTGAATTCTCTCTGTTCCTCTGTTTCTTGCATTGGACAATTGTACACTCTTTAGCCTGAGAATGGACACTACCAGCATCTATGGACTATACTAGGCCTCCGGTGGAGCTCCGCCAACAGGACCAGTACTTGCTCTGGTAATACATAAGACTAATCCTTGCAAAAATCACACTTAATAAAAAGTCCGAACATCACGTAACAGGGGACTCTAGGTCACCGCTTTTGTTTACCGAAAGAAAAAAAGCATTTTTGTCATTCTCTCTGAACAACGTACAACACCCACACGGCGACCAAAACACCTGCTTGGGTAGTTGGGTGACCAAGGCTCGTGAACATCCAAACCACCCCACGCTCGTGTTTTATATACATTAAAAAGATTTCAATTTGAAAAGTGCAGCTTAACAAATGACTTGCTATTTTACTTTTAACATCATTTCAGATCGCTACAAAGTCTGACTTTAAATTGCTATAACATCATTTCAGATCGCTACAAAGTCTGACTTTAAATTGCTACAATCAACAGGTTATAAAGGAAAGAACTCCAGGAATGCCATCAGGCATTTCTTAGGATTGACCATAATAACGCTTGTAAACCCGTTTGACTTGTACAGTTAGTTTGCCTAGAGTGGATAAGTAGAGAAGAAAAAAATGACCCTTTTCATATACAACCACACAACTTCTCCAATTACTATGTGGGCACAACTCCTGGTTCAAGAGGAGGTGACCTTTCCTCTTCCTCCTCAGTCTCTGTTGTCTCCGTACTATTCTCATCTTCATTTTGAAATCCTTGCTTGAACATATCGTAATTTGACGGCTCAGCTGACTTGAATGGGCGCTCTCCTAATACTCTAACCAAATCCTCCTGGTGCAAGACCTCTTTCTCAAGCAATAGCTCGGCAATTTTTGCAACGTGTTCTTTGTGCTCCTCTATCAGTTGCAAAGTGCGTTTATAGGCCTTGCTTACCAAATCCCTCACCTCGCTGTCAATGATAGCACCTGTCTTGCTGCTATATGGTTTGGTCATCTCAAATGAATCGTCCCTTTGAGGAAAAGAAAGAAGACCTACCTTCTCACTAAAACCATAGACAGCCACCTGAGCATAAGTCATCTTGGTCACTTTCTCTAAATCATTCTGGGCTCCAGTCGAGATCTTACCCAACAGAACCTGCAAAAGAGGAAAAATCACCACCAGATTGAAATGGGCCAAACAAGTGACACGGAAGGAGCCTTTCTAGTTTGAGACAACAAAGATAAAGTTTACTCCCTTCAATTAAAGAGTATTAGATAGTAAACATACTCCTATACTATGCCTAAGCAAACACTTCCTATACTATACCAAAGCAAATAAATATTGTGGAAGGAGGAAACTACCTGCTCTGATGCTCGGCCCCCAAGGGTCATGCATGTCATATCAGCGAGCTGTTCTTTGGTCATCAGAAGGTTTTCATTCGGAACATACTGAGCAAAACCAAGTGCTGCAGTACCACGTGGAACTATTGTAACTTTAAGCAAGGGCTCTGCATGTTCCAAAAACCACCCAGCAACAGCATGGCCTGATTCATGGTATGCAACCGTTCGGCGTTCCAACTTGCTTATTACCTGCTTGGCCAAAAGGAAAGAATGCTTTGAGGAAACAGGAATAAATTGACTTGTTTCAGAGGAATGAATGAAAAAAGTTCATGTTATCTACAAATTTTCCCCCATTAAGTATAATCCTAACAAGAAAACAGTTAATACACTAGAATCCTAATTTCAGATACTTCAAAAAATTATACTTCGTAGGCCCATTTGAATGAACAATTTTTTACCTAGAACATGAATATCAACCTTGGGTGGAAATCTCAGCAGGGTTCCCTGAATTTGGAGAAAGAATGAAAACCAAAGTAATTCGGAAATTATAATATACTTGGCAAAAATATCAGATGAGCTGTTATTACTCAGTCTCAGCTGTAACTAGGGGTGTAAATGGACCGGATTCGGATCGGATAGTGGTATATCCATATCCGCATCCTATTATATTCGGACGGATTCGGATAATATCCTATCGGTTTTCGGACAGATTCTGTCAGATTCGGATGATAATCGGATAGTTATTTTCCTGAGTAGATTGTTCTAAATGGGCATGAATATAGATTAATACAAGTTTTCGACTACCTATTTACATCTTTACCTTTTTATTTGTGAGGGCTAGGTTTGAAATTTAAGAATTTAACAACTTTGGTAGCTATTTTAATAGAAAATCTAGAAAAATAGTCACATATCATAGGTAAAAATTTATAAAAATAAGAATAATAAATCTAAACAAGTAACTTGATCGGATAATTTTATCGAACGGATAATAATCGGTAAAAAAAGGATATACCATATCCGCATCCTATAAATAATCGGATGGATTCGGATACCCCTAAACGGATGGGGATTCGAATTCGGAAGCGGATTTCGGTTATCCATTTACACCCCTAGCTGTAACTGATGAAAAGTTCATTAAGAATGCTACATTCAATAAAAGACATCTCTAGAAGAAATGGTGTCGCAGATTGTTTCAACGAAAAAAAACCAAAGAGACACGTCTGGAAGAAACTTAATAAAAGCAGCAAAAGATCTCCTTCAAAAATGATTCTCAAGGATCCTTAAAAGACTGAACCCCAAAAAAAAAAATTATACACTAAACATGACCACAACTAGATGCATCAACTTCCAAACCAGATCACTAGAACTGAGTGAATACCCAAAACCTGAGATAACTGTAAAACTCTAATGACTTCAGTTTGGTTTTCTGGATTGGTTTTGAAGATTCAAAAATACCATTTTACAGTAGGCCCAGACTGATGGGCACCCGACTGGTAGAATAGAACTACATGAAAACCCAAACCAATTATATCCATATTCATTGGAATTTAAGTTTTTGGAGTGTTGTCATCTTTTTTTTTCTTTTTTCCCTAACCTGTTTGTGGTCCTCTGACAGTCAAAAGTCGTGGATACGTAAGTAGTTGAAGTTTTGGACCAAGGCTAGAGCATACAATCCTCAAACTCTCAACAAGGTATAAGGATTTCATGGGCTGGAGAGCCAGCATGGTCAATGCTCTCTCCAGCTATTAGTTAACAAACAACAATTACAACAACAAACTTAATGGGTCAGTTACATAAATCCAGGCAGCAGGAAGTAATGAAAACCAAGAGCTAAACACAGAAAAAGATATAAGTGAAAACCTGAAAAATAGTGACTGAAGAGATGAGAGGTGAGGAACTAGAACACGAGAGATGAAAGATGGAGAATAAGAAGAAGAAAACAGGTATGAAAGAAGAAAGTAGGAGGAAAGAGTATCAGCCCAGGAAAAACCCACAAGAGAACCAAACCAAATTATCTTTAGGTCATGTCTCAACCGAACAAAGACCAATGGAACTAAACCAATAGAGCAAAAAATGTCTGGTTTTGGTTTCAGGAGAAGAAAGACTAACACTCCTAACAGCCAATTTCCTTCTCAACCAAATTATCTTAGGTCACGTCTCAACTGAACCAAGACCAACCAATTGACACCCTGATTCAGAATTTGGGAAATGCTAGCAGACAAAAGAGAAGTATAAAGGGCAAAAGAGCCTGTGGAACAAGTCTTCTGGTTTTTTCTGGAGATGCTAGCAGATAAAAGAGAAGTATAAAGGGCAAAAAAGCCTGTGGAACAAGTTTTTTGGTTTTTTCTGGCCCTGCATTTGCCTTGTTGCCCTTGGAAACTCCAATCAAGGGTCCTGTTTTACTGTCTTCTTTTAGTTTTAAGAATGGGGGGGCGTACAACATGGGACACTCCCAATTACAGTTGGGCTACATCAAGGGTCAGATTTAAGCCCTAATTTATTTGCACTTATAATGAATGATTTAACCAAAAATATTCAAGATGAGGTTCCTTGGTGTATGTTTTTTTACTGGTAATATTGCCTTGATAAACGAGACACAAGTAGGGATTAATACCAAGTTAAAATCATGGAGAGCAACTATGGAATCAAAAGTATTTCAACTAAGTAGAACAAAGACGAAATATCTAGTGTGGAACTTTGGTAGTGATGGGACAGATAATGAGCTGGTGAAACTTGATGAGAAGGAAATTCCAAAAAAGCAGTTATTTTAGGTAACCTTGGCTCAATCACAAAGGATGATATTTCTAAAAGAATTAAAATAGAGTGGATGAAGTGGAGAGGTACATCTGGGGTCACATGTGATTGAAATATTCCTTTAAAGCTCAAAGGAAGATTTTATAGGACTGTTGTACGACCAACTATGATGTACGGTGCAGAGTGTGGCTATTAAGAAGCATCATATAGATAAACTCAGTGTTGTAGAAATGAGGGTGCTTAGATGGATGAGTGGCAAAACTAAAAAGGATAAGATAATGAATAGCCATATTAGAGCTGCTTTGGGAGTAGATTTGATAAATGAAAAGCTATGAGAAAGTCGATTGAGGTGGTGCGGCCAATGCCATGTTCATAGGAGACCTTTAAATGCCCCAGCATGGAGAAGCAATTTAATCCAAATTGAAGGAAGTAGATGAATTAGGAGCAGACATAAAAGAACTTTAAGAGAAGTGGTGAGAAAGGATATGCATAGCTTAGGCCTTGTATCTAGTAGGCCTCAAACAAAGCCGATTTGAAGGCAAGAGTCCGTGTAGCCGCCATTTAGTTGGGACAAAGCTTATTGGTTGTTGTTGTTGTTGTCTAGTTAGCTGGACACCAAATCTATAAGTCCCATCCTTATTTAGGTCAGTTTATTTTATTTAGTTAAAGTCCTAGTCATCAAGGTTTAAAGTATCAGTATCAAGGGTTCTTCAGTCAGTTTCTGTTTCCCTAGGAGCCTGAGTCTTAAGCAGCACTTTATAGAAGATGCCAAGAAGCTAAACCCTACCCTACTATTTTATGAATGAAGAAGCAGCTTCCCTGTTACTTGGTCTGTGGATTTCAGGCTTTAATGGATTCAAAATGGTCTACTTGATGGTTCTGAGTGGTGCTGCTGTGGGCTCAGTAGCCAGGATACCAGAGCTTCCAAGCTTGCAGTCTCTCTCCTTATATATTTTGTCTCCATTGCATAATGCATACTAAATCAGAAATTAGTGTTCTTTTGCACTGTAGTATCTTGTTTGCTGGAAAATCAAAGTTGAATTAACACTTCGTTTCAAATTTAGTTTCAGCTTTGACAGATATTGAAACCCACTGAAACATGCCACTGATTTGCCCAACAACTAGCTACAATCAATTTCTCTTTCTCTCTCTTTCTCTTTCTTTTTTTTTCGCATTCAGTTTTCTTGTCTACTGCCAGATATCATATGGTTAATTCCAACTCCTTTAAAACAATGATTTCTGAACCGTAATAATTCTTCTTTAATTTTTTGTTTCTGTTTGGCAGCTGATAGTCTGGCCGACCCATTGGTTGACTACTGTTTTCAATCCCCAAATCTGTGTATCTATTTACTGTTTTATGAGTTTCTTTTCAAGAATCCTAATTTAGGTAGAAATATCTCATATTTGAAATCTGACCCAGAATTTAATCAACTTTGCATTCAAAATCTTCCTATTTAGCTGAATATTGACCATACCCTTGTGGCTAATCAGAACAATCTTCTCTAAGTTGTATTAAATACTCTATGATTGCTTCAATTTTCTAAAACCCAACACACTTACTAGAATGACACCTAACCAGAACCAACTGAAAGTAGGGATGGATAGAAAAGGCAGCATATGTACCATGTGACTGTTCTAAATGGTTAACCCCAGGTTTTATTTAAATGTTGACCTCATCTGCCTATTCAACTCTCAAGCCGAAACCCGTTTGAGGGCAAGGGACTATGACTTCACTTCTAACGAAAATATCTGCTTGATGCTTCCACATCATGACCCTTCTTCAGCTATTAAGGAAGCAACAACTGAGTGCTCGTAAGATGGTGAATCACCAGGCAAACCTAGCAGGAAAGCAGGCAACCAGGAGTCAGGACCTTCATAGTTACCATATACAGCCATCTCCAACTCTAGACATCAGCCTTTCCATCACATTGTACCCAACTCCACTGTAAGATATTGTTAGATGCAGAAATGTGCCCTTCCAACAACCTTAACTTGAAGTTCCAGTTAGGGCTTGGATTTAGGGTCTGTTGTTTCTAGGATTTGGCTTGCCAAAATGGGCTGAAACTTGGAGTGGGAGTAGATGGATACAGGGACATGATCCTCCAAATTTGATTGGGTTTGGATGGTCAAACTGGAAGATATAAGCTACCTAGTTTTTAGGGTTTTAAGAAGTCCAAAAATTCAAGAAAAGAAAAAATGGGATATGCTGGCTGCCCTTAACATCAATGTAGGAGCCCTGTCTTGAATTGTGGAGGAGATGGAATGATTTAAGTGAAGGCTGAATCCACAGTCATAAAGAAATCCCTACTTGCTTTCACAAGAAAACTAATCTCATGCACATGGAGGTTCCTTACCAATGGCAAGAACACTAATCTTGACAGAACACCAAAGCAAACACAAGCCTGTGCTGAAAAGCTGAATTTTATTAATCTGAATCTGGTTAATAATGATCCATGATGGGTAGCTTTTGTAGCCTTACAATAAAGCATCCTGAATCCTAATGACAATAGAAATCCTAGCTGGACTTTTGACTCTAACTACCTTGAACTGAAATAGAAACCTTTCAAAATAGAAGTTACAATTGGACTCAGGTTTCATAATTCAACCCTTTCAAGGACTCCCCAAGAACTCTAATAAGGAATAGTTAAATAACATGCATCACTCTCAATAAGGACTGATTATAATAACATGAATCAACTCTTATAAGACTAAATAAAGTTGTAATTAAGATCTTTTAATATCCTGAGTTTCTCCTATTCAACAAAGTCTTATTTGTCCAAACCCAAGCATCATAACTGAATCAAGAATTCCATAAAAAGCTTTAATACTTCAAAGAAGGTCCCATTAGAAAAAAACAAAATTTAGCTCTGGGATAGATAAATTATGGCCCTCAATTTGGAGGCTTGGCCCCAGCTGAGCATTGCCTTGGCTGACCATGGCAGCTGGCTATCCCTTAGTTACCTAGGGAATAAAGCAGCCTCACATGAATAAGGCTTAGTTCTCCAAAACCTCTAAGGCTAGACTAGTTTCCAGGCCCAAATCTTGATTTGCCTATGGTGTATGGGATGGTTCCTGAATGGGTTCCACAATTGGGTTTGGATTGGGGGATTTGAATCCCCTAGCTATGATACTTAGGAATGAAATGATCTCAAGGATGATGGGGTGCTAGTTTTGGAGTTCAGGGTAATGGGATGTTTGGTGAGATGGGACTGGTTCTTGAGATATGGGATGAAATGTTATGGGAATGGGAGAAAACCTGGGTTGAGTCTAGTTCTTATTCCCTAGGATAATCTCCCCACGTCTCAACGGATTTGGGTGGTGGAATGTGGAGATATTAGGTTTCTTGATTTTGAAAGGAAATTGAGTGGGAAAAAAAAAGAGTAGATTGGCTAGTCTGTTTGGGCTGAAAACTGGATGGAGGGCAGTGTTTATGGAGATGGATTAATAACTGTTAATTTTGGCTAATTGTAGATTTGGGGTGGAGGAAGGGATTGAACCAGGGATGGGTGGTCCAAACCAGAAAATGAAAGAGGGGGTTTCTGTAGGCTACCAATTGTACCTGACTGGAGCCTTGTAGACCAGATATTTCAATTGGATATAGTAAGCTGAATTCTGATCTTCAACCAGTTGCAGGTGTCTAGGCTTGACTTGACTTCACCTTAAAACCCTACTCAGCCTTGATTCTTCTATTCTCTATTGACAGAACCAGAACTTACTGACAAACACAAGAGGAGTTACTTGAAGAGAAGCTTTTTACTCAATATTCAGTCTGATCACTCCCCACTGAGTGGAGGGCTCTTTCTACACAAACTAGGGGCTGGAATTCCTAATAGGACTTGAACTCCCAGCCCGATTCTAACTTGACTTAATCTATTTAAGGTCTTTATAGTTAGACTCGTACAAGGACTGAACTAAAATGATAAGTAGACACATGCCTAACATGCCCCTCAAGTGGATAGAATTACAATTCTGCAGCTGGTCATATCGAGAACAATAAAGAACGGAAAAATAAATAGAAAATAAGCTGTTGGGCAGCAGCCCTAGGTTCTGGGGAACAACCCTCAGGATGCATTTGTTTGACGGAATAAAATGGGGTGGACAGAAAGGGGTGGGAAAAATACACTGCTTATAATAAATCCCAAAACATCGTTTGTTTGGTTCACACCGTGCCCCCCCCCCCTTCCCTTAATTCCAAGAAGCTTGTCTAGCCACGTGGCACTCCACTTTTCCCACCCCATCTCTTAAAAATCACACTTCTAGGTGAGCCTGAGGGGGAAAGGGAGGGAAATGAAAAAGAGATTTTATTTATTATGGGACCCACATTTTCAATTTTCCGCAATACCCTTTCATTTCCTTTCCTTTCCTATTCCCCCACCCCACTACAAGTGGATCCCACCTGCTTATTTTCCCCACCCCTTTTTATCTTCTAAATAAACAAACTGAAAGTGCTTATGTATGCCCTCCACGTGGTCTTGGACTTGGAGGGCTCTGATACTGCATCAGGGACCACGACAACTAAGCAGCTATGCATGCTTACTACGATAAAAGCAGAGGCATGAGATGAACGTAAAGAATGAAGAAACATAGTATAATGCCATGCAGCAAGAAAAAAGCCAAAAGTAAGAGCATAAAGTAGAAACCTCACCCTGTTTTTTTTCTCTAAACCACCAATTATCCTATCTATAGCTGCCTCAAAATGCTCCATTGTGATCACTGTTTTCTCATTTCTTGCGGCAATTAAAGCAGCTTCATTACAAACATTGGCTATGTCAGCTCCAGCAAATCCAGGAGTGAGAGCTGCAAGTCTCTGAGAGAAATATGATGGCTCATGATCAAGTTTGAGCTTTTTCAGATAGATCTGGAATATTTGATCACGGCCTTTGATGTCAGGTTTATCAATTGTTATTTGACGATCAAAACGACCAGGTCTCAAGAGTGCTTTGTCTAGAATGTCAGGTCTATTAGTTCCAGCAAGCACAACAACTCCAGAAGTGGTTCCAAATCCATCCATTTCCACGAGCAATTGATTAAGTGTACTTTCACGCTCATCATTGGCACCTGTTAAACCTCCTCTGCCCCTTGCTCGACCAATCGCATCAATTTCATCAATAAAAATTATACTGGGAGCACACTGTCTGGCTTCTGCAAACAAGCTCCTCACCCTAGATGGTCCAACTCCAACAAACATCTCCATAAAATCTGAACCAGATATAGAAAGGAATGGAACACCGGATTCACCAGCGGTAGCCTTTGCAAGAAGTGTCTTCCCTGTACCAGGGGGCCCTACAAGAAGGGCACCTTTTGGAATTTTTGCTCCTAGCTCCTCATATTTCTTTGGGTTCTTGAGGAAGTGCACAAACTCCATGATTTCTTGCTTTGCTTCATCGCAGCCAGCAACATCCTTAAAGTATACCTAAAACAGCCCAAAAATATTATTAGCTAGCAAAATGAAATGGAAAATATACTAGTAAACTATGTTACACCAATGAGGTCCGAAGGAAATAAGCTAAAAAGAGTAGCCAGACCATTTTCAACAGAGAAAATAAAAAATTATGGAAACTGAAAGCATCCTCACCTTATTCTTGGAGTTTTTATCCATCTTAGTGACTTGAGCTTTTCCGATATTAAATATTCCACGGCTTCCTTTTGCACCACCACCCCCAATGCCAAAGCCACCCTGCATTCTCCTACCCATATACAACAGAGACACTAAAAGCAAAGCTGTTGGTGCAAATCTCATCAACTCCTGATACCAAACCATTTCAGATACATAAGTTACAGGAACAAAATCATGAGGATCTATTCCCAATGCTTCTTGTGCTTCCTCCAACTTCTCCTCAAAGGATTCAACACTTCCAATATTAAAATAATATTTGTACTGACTCATATTGCCTCTATTGGGGGTATCAACCGTAGGCCCTTGGATAACATCATCATTGGTTTGATCGGAAATACGTGGGGAGCTCCTAACATACACTTTTGCAACCGACTTATTGGAAACAACAATGTGATCCACAAGACCAGGTTCAAGAAGTTTGTTCTTGAATTCTTGAAAACTGACCTGCAAAATGAAATTCCACAATGCATTATATTTAACTCTGAATTCAAAGTTTATGAGACATGTATGAAGCTCGGAACATCTGCAGAACAAAACAAGAAATGGTTCATACTAAAGCAAAAATCTGCCCACTCACAATTCAACTCTAAATCTAAGTGTCTTTAAGCATTTGCACATAGTGCAACGTATGGCATCTAAGGACTCTATTTCTGATTTATATGCAATTTACATTTGGATGGAATCAAAAGACAACTGTATCTTTGCCCTAGTTTGGGTTCTTATATGCAGAAGTAATGGAACATCCGTTACCCCCAAACTCCCCCTCCCCCAAGAAAAAACATTTCTCATAGAAAAGCCCTTTCCACTCCTCATGGTCATTGCTATTGGTTTGGAGATGGGATCAGAGCGTAGGTGTCAAGGCGACAGGCGAGGTGATGGAAGAAAACAAAAATCAAGGCGACGCCAAGCAAGGAGCCAAGGCATCACCGAGGTGACAAGGCGACAACAGGTCGCGTTGACCCAAAGAAGGGTGATGCCTTGACAACTATGGATCAGAAATCTGTCTGGGCCACACAGATTGAATCCTCCAGGCATATTGCTTATGAACCGAACTCATTGGTTAGAGTATTATTTATGGAGATAAGGAAATTTTCAATAAACAAAGACAAATTGGCACACCATGCCTACACAAAATTTTCATTCAAACTTTTAAAAGACTAAAATTTATGAGAAATTACTGTACTATACAATTTCAAATGATTTTGATGACAATCACCATAATATTTTTACCTTAAGGCAATTTTAAACTGAGGAATGTTGAACTTCGGTACCAACATTGAAAAAATGGTAAATAAAGTGAAATCATAATATTATAAGATTCAATTATGAGGAATGCCTCAGCTGGAGAAAATGGATTTCTTCACCCACAATCACCGGGGGCTGGGAACTGGTGGAATCAGATAAAAGAGCTGAAATAAGGGGTGGGAACTACTTTTCGACAAGAAACAGAAGACCAATTGCTTCAAAGTTGCTAGTGAGACCCCAAAAAATCTGAAGCATGTAAAGTTAGCCTTATCTGTTAACAAAAAGGAGGAAGTGGAGGGACCTCAACTCCTAGAAAAGGTTGTTCGTCCATGTTGGGATGATACAATTCCGCAAGGTGAAAAGACCTTGATCTAGTTAGTGTACTTTGTTTCCAATGGAATTTTATTTTGAAAGATGCTACATGAAGCAGATATTTGTCTGTTGAATCAAACAAAATAGTGCATTGACACTTGGAATATTAACATGTAGAAGATTACTATGAATATTACAACTTGTTGCCCACGACTTCATATTTATCTGTGGGGTTAGAAATATTTTTTCCTTGTCAATTGTAATTTTTTCTGGTTGATTTGTACTCCAGAAAGTTTAGGCACTGACAACTTAGTAACTATTGTCATTCAAAGAAGCACTTCCTAGACGCCTAATTATTATCTTAGCAAGAAAATCACTCAAACATCAGTGGTTTACCAACCAATCAACCAAAGAAATTTTTTATTGATATTTGAAACCACCATTATTGGTAAGAAATTATATAGCTTTTTTTTTAAATAAAACATTAGACATTGTGTATTCGGGTATACATATATAATAGACACACACACAAAACAAAACTAATGAACTTTCAATCAGAAAAGAGAAAACTCACCTGCTTCTGGTCACGATTACCAAATGAGAAGGATGAAAGGAATAAAGCAATAATCATTAGAGGAGTCAAATAGTTTTGCAACTGCTTCATGAAGTTCTCCTGAAAATTCCCATGATCGTCTGTATTTGAATCCTCTAGCACAAGGAAGTATAAAGATAATTATATTGCAGATCTTACAAAGTCTACCTACCATGGAGGAATGAATAAGTAAAAACTTTAGACTGAACAGATAAAAATAAGTCAGATGTGCACATTGTGCAGCTGACATTATCTCTTGGAAAAATTTAAAGGGAGTTCACAGAAGCACCACAGTAATTAAAGTATCTCCATTAACAAGCTCACAGACAATAGTCTGCAACAAGAAACAAAATTTGAGCCACCCCAACCATCAATTATCAAGTATTGGTGGACCCAGCATTCGGTATTATACACCAGGACCAATGAGGTTCAAACACATGATATACCCCTAGATTGAAAAGATCAACTGCAGCCTATTATGTAGGATCTTGTGTTAACCAGCCAAATCAGTTACATTAAAACTGAGAACAGGGTTAATGCAGTCAACAATGTCTAAAAGGATCAATTGGGTTTCAAAGTACTTAATTTTGGACCCAAGGTTGATGTTGGGCCTAATTTATAAGGCTATAAAGTGGGAATAACACCAATGTACTTAGAAACTTGCAAAATTTCGGTCATCCCAAGCCTACCAAGACAAAACATGGTCCAAAATGAAATTGAGTCAAATGACCAAATTTTGTCAAAACTTTGGTATTTCAGTGAAATTTCAAGGATGTCAAGGGGTTGTAATTGTTCTTGCATTTTAATGGAAGTTTCAATATTTTCTTGTATATCCATATCTAGATTTGTAAAAATACATGACCCAATTTCATTCGCATACAGCCGGGCAATGTGCAAATCAAGAAGACCAGTTTGTGTTAGGTTCTACCCATTGTGTTTAATAGCCTCAAATTGGGCTCTACACCAATGTACCATGTTTTGCCAAACTCTCAAAATTCTGGTATCTCCACGTCTCTCGACCAGAGACAAGATGAAATTTCAACATATGGATAATGCTAGTACACGGTGATGTAACAAGCCCCCAAAAGGGGCCCGGGCCCAGGCTCAAGTGCCCAACTAAGAGGGCTAAATCCATCCCAAGGGAAGATTGATCAATTCTTACCCTAGATTGCGCATTAATGGTGATCCAGTCCAGTTTAATTTAGTAATCTAGTTATAATACCTATTTTAGGAGTCTTTGGAGTTAAGTAATTATTCATTTCCTTTTGGTTTAAATTTCCAATTTGGTCCGAGTCCTAGAGTTGTTCTAAAATATGAAAGACTTATTTCCTTTTTGGAGTATTAGTATGAGTTGCTTAGGTGAGTCCTAAACTCCTAATTTGTCAAGTATTGTTTACTTAGGGGCCATGTTATCAATTTGAGTTTAGTTGGGTTTACAAGGCTATAAATAGCCTAAGTATTTATGTAATTGTCAGTCTTGAGTATTGAATAAACAAAGTTTTGAGAAGACTTATTTCCTTTTTGGAGTATTAGTATGAGTTGCTTAGGTGAGTCCTAATTTGTCAAGTATTGTTTACTTAGGGGCCAAGTTATCAATTTGAGTTTAGTTGGGTTTACAAGGCTATAAATAGCCTTAGTCTTTATGTAATTGTCAGTCTTGAGTATTGAATAAACAAAGTTTTGAGAATTTGGCTTGTGATAGTTTGTGGGATCCCAAGGGACACCCTACTGCTGGGTAATTGTGTCATCTCTCAAACCTCAAAGCTTCCTTCAGTAATTCAAGCATTCAACAGAGGAGTTTCTGCAATTCTTCAACTACAAGTGAAATACCCCCACCCAAACCCTAACCCTCTCTCTCTCTCTCTCTGTCCGCAACCCTAACAGCCCCTTCCTCTCTTGTTTGGCTTAGTTCTACACCCCCAACCCATGCCAAATCCCCTTAGATTATTCCCCTTCAGTTTCCTGCGATTCCAGCCCCTTCCCCCAGACCAAGAGACCATCCAATAGGCCATCTCTGCCCCTTCCCGTTTCTGCACAAGCAACAACACCTATCCTAGTGTAAACCCCACTTCTCCAGCCCCTCTAGACTCCAAAACACCCCTCCTAGAATCGCACCTAACCTAGGAACACATTCCCTAAGTCATTAGCCCCTCCCAACTTACTTTACCCTAATCTGAAATTTTCTGCACTTCATCTTCCTCACAGAGAAGCTGCAGAATTTGAATTTTCCAGAGTTTTCTAAAACCTACCAAACGCTTTCCCACCTTTCCAATTCTGTCCTAGCTTACAGACTACCATTAATAGCACCTAAAACCTACAGAACCAACAGCCCATTCCCCTTTGAAACCCTAGCCAAAACCTCAAGAAACCCTAGTTTACCCTTAATGCTGGACCTACTTGAGAAGATCCTAAAAATCTAACCCTTAATTTTGGGGTTACATTATACGGGATTAGCAATTAACTAAGTATTTGAGCCACTGTTTGAGTTAGATTAGGTACTTGATAACAAGATAAAATTATAATTGATTTAACTACTTTATCAAGCCCTTTAAAGTAACTAGAAGTTCTTTTACAAAGGAATTTTAGAATATCCATATAAATGTAATGCATTTTCCATTAATTAGAGATGATTAAAATAATTGATACGACTCTTCTAAGAATTTTGATGCTGTTGAGCAATGCATACAAGACTGCTATCCCAACTCTGATATCTTCTCTTCTTCTCTTCTTCTCTTACTTCCCCAAAGATCTTTCTTTGTCATTCAAGCTATTGTTCAAGTCTTCAACAATACTAAGTTGAATTATCTCCAGCCCCATTTCTTTTTCTTCTAATCCTCTAGAACCCCAACCTCAGCTACGCCCCAATGTTCTTGTCTACCCCAATCAACCCCAAAACCCTAGAAGCCTGACTTTTTCAATTAGGATCCTGGAAGCGGAGTTACCAAGCATCGCCAAGGAGCCACCCTGGTGTATGCTCATCAAGTTGTAGTGGGACAAAACACTTTTGATTGACCTCTAAAGTGCTATCATTAAGTAGAGACACTCTGTAAGGCTGTGGATGTGGTTCGAGCTTCAGGTGGCCATCAATGAGAGATGCTTGAGAGACTACATTAATGCAATTCCCACTGTCTACTATCACTTGAGCCTTTGACTTCAATGTATTAAAGATTTTGGGTCTCCTAACAATCCACTCCTTCAGATTCAGCAAGAAGGATCCTTGAAACGATGTGTACCTCATATGCAGGGTCATTAAAAACGTCATGCAAAGAAAAATCTGAGTCTTCACTCTCAAGGGCAGGATTGGTAGCCAATTTGCCATCCAACCGTGGCTCAACAGTAAGTACTTCTGTGTTGGATTCAATGGCTGCAATGATGGAGTTGGATTTTCCATGCTGGCAAGCATCATTGGGCAAAGGAGTGGAGCTTATTTCAGCCATAACTCTGATACCAAATAATGCAAAGAGTCGACCTCGAACTGGATAAACCAGTGGTGATCAATTGTGACCGGATCAATATAATAATGAAGACAAAATTTACTAATTAGAACTTCTTTTATTGTTTTTCACACAAGGAAGAACATAAAGAAGATAAAAAGAAGAAGAAGGATATACAGATGAAAGGGGGTAGGGGATGGGCTATCTCAGCCCTTGGTCTCAACCGCAGCTATCTTAGGCTGTCTTGGTTCTGCAATTCTCTAGGATCAAGTTTTAGGGAATCATGATTCCAGATTAGAAAAAATGTTTGGTTAAAAACGACTTGAAATCTCGTGATTCCACAATTTAGTGTGAAATGGGTTATTCTATGGAGAACACCTCAACAACTGGTTTCTAAACAGAATCACAATAATTAAACCCATCGTATAAAGACATGTGATTCCACAGAATCACACAAACCCTGCCTCTCCTCAGCGATCACCAAGCTTTGTACTCCATTACCAAAGCTTCAATCATCACTGTGTGAGACTGACTACGTCCTCTGGGCATGCAACTAGATATCTTCGTCCTCTCCATCTTTACTGTGAACCCTATCTTCTGAGGTAAGATTTCAAGTCCTTCTTCCTACATGCGACTGGAGAACTTCGTCCTCTCTTTCATTACTGCAAACCCTAACTTCTGAGGTAGTATGTTAGCCCTTCTTCCTCTGATTGGCTTTTGATTGTTCAATAAATTCTTCTTCTTTTTTCCTGTATTTATTTCTTCCTCTTTGATTATATGTTTTCTTAATGAGATACATAGAAGAGCTCAAGTTTGTCACTATTTAGGTATACAGATCTTGTGCAATATAAGTTGAACTGATAGTGAATTTTCTTGTTATAGTTTACATTAAATGTAGATTGAAAGAAAGAAAGCAGCGGTTCAAGATTATCCAATGCACTGAAGGTCAGGTACGTGCATAACATACCCCAAAAATGTAAGAGAGGTTGCAAGTTCCTCTCCATGATCATTTCATACTACTATTCAGTTAATGCAAGCCTAACATGAATTCAGTGGGTGAATTGTAAGCTCTTAATTGAGTTGCCAGAATATCTTTTCAATTCAGTGGTGCAAAATTTACTTGCTGTCAGTTGGCTGCCTTATTTTTACAAGTGGAGGGAAGGGAAATGAAAATTGAAAATAAAACTAAAGATGGAAACTCTTGTAATCGTTTCCAATAACATTTGTGTGGCTAAAAAAATTGAATTTTATTTCAGTTTTCAGCAAAATCTTTCTGATCTGAATAGGAAAATATAAGAGTTTGTTGATCACTGAAGTTTTCATTTTATTTTCAGTCAAGCTGTGGGTATGGACCTCATTGAGACTGACCATTTTGTGAATGTTCTTCTCATCCCATCAAGCAATTTTCCACCATAAGTCGAAAAGAACCAGCCCTGGCTATTATCTAGTCACAGACAGAAATGAGGGAATTGAAAAAGATAATGACTGAATCCTTGTAGTCCAAATTCAGAATCAACTTCACTTTTGTTTCCATGGAGTCTTATGTTTTCTGGCTTTTTATTTCACATGATCTTCCAATATATATTGCATTTATGAGAGTCTATGCAGTAGTATTTATTAAGGATGTCTGGATAAACTCTGAAGTCTATTCTTTCTAATGGGATACTGTAACTACTTTTGTATCTCAAGGCACACTTCAGTGACCGTGAATGTGTGGCAGCCAGAAATTATCCGGAGTAAGCAGAAACAGATAGTTGAACAATGGGTTGTTCCTATTGATTCTCGTATAGCTGCTCTAAGGTGGAACTTAGGCTCTGTAAGCAACATATATCTACTCCAATATGGCCTACGTAAGTGTTGAGCTTGCACCATTTTTTGTATTTTATTCGAATTCAGTAGATTCTGGTTAAGATCATCAAAGCTAATGGTTTCTTACAGAAAAATCAGCAGCAGAGCCTTGATGTTTCAAAGGAATCCAAAGTGGACACCAATATACATTTGTCTATATGATTGCCCCAGTTAAAGATCACCCAAATACAAATCCCTCCCAATATAGTGCAGATAATGACTCAGGCAATTTCAAGAACACTAGCCTACAGTCAAACACCTGCCCTAGGTTTTAAAGTAAGAGATTTAGGGTTTATAGGGATCCAGAATGGTTAAACCTGGAGGAAATGTAGGTAATGAATTATTATTTCTGTTTTGAACTATTGTTGGAATCCTTCATTGGGATGATCACCATTCTCTCTAAATCTGGTCTCATTTTATTGTGTCTTTTAGCTTACAGCACCTAGTTGCTTATTTGATGTTTGGGTCACATTTCACAGTCAAGCCATTGGAATCTTATGCAACTTGCAGATATGTCATCTACTTACAAGATTTTAGGCACATATTCAAACTTTGAAAATATCCATTGGTGAGATTAGGAGATGTTTGATTCAGTATTTCGTTCTCTGCAAAACACCTGTAACTTGTAGAAAATAATTGAGTTTCTCTTTGATAAATTAAAAGCAATCAAAACAAAGCCTCGACTTTGTTGAACATCTACTGAAAAATCATGAACCAACTGAAAAACTTAAAGAGAGAGAACTTCTAGAACACTATATCAGTTCTTAACATACTCCATATAAGAGTTAAGAACTGAATATCTTGAAGATTCTTCCTTATTTTGTCTTTTTGAGGCCCTGAATTATCAAATCATTGTCCATGCTGGGAAGGTGGTAATTCTATCTTGGCTGTGATATCTTTTTTCCAATTTTCACGTGTTGTCAGCTCTAAGAATGTCTGGGGAGCAAAATCATCAGCTTGTATTTCTATTCAAAGTAAGTCCTTAGCTCAATATGGCAGAGCACCTGGAATTATCCAGGGTACAGGATTATATATTGTTCTAACATGCGTTTTAAAGTGAATTCTTCCGAAAAGTGTGTGAATCACTAGATTATGGGATCTCGTAGTTTTGTTGTTGCTGGTCAAGCTTCCAAAACTTTAGCAACAGAGAGAGGAACAAAGGAAAGCATTTGAAGTGGCGATAAACATGCATGGAATAGCTTTTTCATGTGACATGGTACTATTTGTCCTAGTTTTTCACCCTCCGTTACCGCTGAACCAATTTATTTAATATCATCTTTATTGCTGTGAGTGGCTTCACTTTTTGTTACATCCAAACAATAATGGATGATAGGTAAACAAACGAAAGTGGTACATTAAAGCCAAATAGAAGGGAAAAGCGTTTGAAGAACAACCTAACATGTAATGCTAGTTTTTAATCATCTCCATCTAATGGTATTTCAATAATTTCTCTGAAAATTCAAATTAACAATTGATTATTTTCACATTTTTTCCATTAACATGTATGTGATTACTTTTTTTTTTTTTTTTTTTTGGGGGGGGGTGTTTTTTTCTTTCAGGGTTTAAGGAAAATATAATGCCACGGTTTTTATTTGGATATAAGTGAAGTTAACAGAATTAGGATAATCAAATGCTTTTTCAAGTGATTCAGGTTGAATCTACTCACAGTATAACCAAATGGTTTTTCAGGATGAATCCACTCAGAATCAGGGGTAACCAAACAGTTTCTCAAATAGATTTACTTGTCAAAATCAGAAGAACCAAATAACAAATATGACCCCCACATAACCTAATTTCACAAATTCACAAAATCATGATTCCCTAGAAACATGAATCCAATGTTGACTCCAGAAAATTTCAGAACCAAACACAACCTTAGCTGTTGAACTTGGAGTTTACCCCATAACTGAGGCTACCATGCCACAAATCAATTTCTTCAAAACTCTACTTTTCTATTGCAATGTAAGAGCCTATTAAAAGCTTGGCTAAAGCTCTACCCAAAATAGAAATTTAGTAGACTGAAAATAAAAACTAATAACCTAGTAACAAGTGATAATAGAATCTTATGGAAACAAAAACTAATTAAAATTAGAAACTATTACACTTAATATTTCAACCACATGCATAAATAACTAAAATAGAAACTCAACTAAGATCCTAATCTTAAGAATAAAATCTTAATGTACTCTAATCTTGAGGCCCCAGAAATCCTCTATGAAACATTTCCAATATGCTAAATAATGGACTATGACACTATTCATGTGAACAATGACGTGAAAAGTGTTTTGGCCTTTCAAAATGACCATCTGGACTAAATGGGCTGGCTTTAGCTAGTCAGGTCCACATGGTCCTAGTTCCATGGTTTTCTTCTTTCCAGCCTTTGATTCCACATTAGGTTTCACCAATTGGTTTGATGAACCAAGTAGTAGGAGTTCTCATCGTATAAATAAGTTTGAAGATCCAAACCCAAGGAGGGTTTCAAATGAAATCAAACCTAGAGACCTGCAACTGGTTGAAGATAAGAGTTCAACCCTCATTCTCCATCGGAGTATTCCATCCTCAAGGCTCCATACAAGCATCTAGAAGCCCACACTTCACTGCCCTTCCCATATCACCCTTTTTTTCCTATTCTTCTTGAAATTTTTTGAATTTTCAGAGTTCCCAATCCCAAGACACCCAAAATTTAACATAAGATCTAGCCAATCTAACCGGTTAGATCTGTCCGTACTTTAGGTACATCATCCCCTTTCCCTAGTGACTTTAGATTCCAGTTTGACCCATTCTAACCACCCAATTTTAAGATAGATATTTTTTTTTGAATTTTCTTACTCCCTAATATCACCAAGTCAAAAAGCCCTTATATCTATCAATTTAGCCATCTAAATGCAGCCAAACTTAGGGGGTCATATCCCTATATCATTACCTACATTCCCTCCAAGTTTCATCCCATTCCAATAATTTAATGCCATATCTCAAGAACTTGCCCCATTGCACCATTTTAAATCTCGTCCTTAGTACTATTTGATTTCAACTAATCCAACCAAGGGATTCAAATGTCACGAACTAAATCCATCCTAACTAGCAAAATCATCCCATCACAGCCCATATCAACCCCCCACCCCAAAAAAAAATTTATATCCCATACCTAAATTTTTAAGAAACCCTTTCTTGGTCCCATATGAATTAGTTCTCTTAAAAGATCTTGGAAAAAGCGGCCATCATTAAATTGGGGCTACATCAAACCCCCTTTATCACCTCCTAGAATGCAGAAAATCAATGACTTTAGTCCAGCCAACCAAATCACCACAAACTATGGGAGTGCATCTAGCCCTGTAAACCCTAGGTCAAATCCAAGAAAAAAAATTTCTTTTTTTTTTGGGAGGGGGGGAAGGGGGAGGAGTGTTACAAGGGAGTTTTTTATATATGGTGGGACATACCATCAAGGAGAGTAGAACTCATGAGTCATGACCTCTTCACCAAGAGGTGTTGTTGGTCATTACCAACTAAGCTACCCAGTGATGGTGAGTTTAATTGGATTCTAAGCCCATTTTACCACTAATCAAAGCCAATCAGGGTGTTCTCCCCATTTAAAATTAGGAGACCATGACTATTTACAAATGACCAATTTTCCAAGTACCCCTAAGATTCACGTCTTATCACTTTCAACAGAACTTTGATCTCTCGTGAATAAAAGCAAGCCAATCGGCCAATGGAGGGTTAGTGAAATGGTTAAGAACCTCACTTCTCAATGGAGAAGTCGTGGGTTCAACCCTTGCCAGGGGCATATGTAATACCCCATCCCCAATTTCCCTAAATATAAAAAGAGCCTCCGTACCAACAACAACAAAAAAAAAAAATAAGAGCCAATCGCAATCTTCACTTGAGTATTATAGCAATCAGATAAGAGAGAGTCCACGTAGTCCACTCTATAAAGTATCTGACCCCCCAAAAGAAAAAATCTATAAAAATAAATATACGAAAACATAAACTCCGAAACCACATACCTTTCTTCTCATTCTTTTGATGGTTGCCTTTGGGAATTTCCTTTTTGTCCTTTGGAATGTAATTTTCATAGTCTGCAAAATTTCAATAGAGAAAACATTAAAAGAAGGCGTTAAATGGAAATCGAATTTGGAAGTCACAAAAACCACGCACAATGAATTTCTCACTTCTTTTTTTTGAGGGTTCACTGGAGAAGAATCTATGGAGCCTAATGTTATTCAAATCGGACAAGTCTGGCCTCGATATGACCGCCTTGTGCATTCCTAAATAAGTTAAATAGCCTCGAAGAAGCCCTAATTTAACATGATCAGCCCCAATAGGTGCAGTTCCATGTGATGATTGCAGAATCGCTTCATCGAGAAGCACCGTCCTGCTTGCATAAGAACCCAAAAATCCGCCCTGCAAAAAGTTTTCGGCTCAAAAAAGAACAGCCTAATCAAACTAATTGAATCAATCGGCCAAAACTATAGGTAGGAGCAGAAGAGAGTGCGAGAAGTCACTGGGTATAAAAAAACAAAATAAAAAACGAATCCTGAAAGTAGATAGAAATCTTACCTGCCGGACGCCGGAACGCGCTGAGCGAGCTAGACAACGGCCAATCCTAGAAACCATCATTGTTTCGTAAATCCAAGCATGAAGCAACCAATAAAAACGCCACGAAAATGCCCAGGAGAAGGAGACTCAGGGAGCCAAGAGGCCCAGAGATTTGAAAATTTTCCTGCGAAAACAGGGATTAGGTGGGCGTCGGAACGATGGTTAGCCTCAAGTTCTGATGACAAATCGCATCTCCCTCCGCTCAAAGCCGTTCCGCAATAAATCGGAGAGAAAATCGGGGGTTTTGGGGTTCTGGAGATCCTATCAACGCTGGGAATCGGCCAGCCAAACCGACTCCGTGTCCTTGTCTCCACGCTTTTCCCTTCTGAGGTGGTGGATTAACAAAAATCCATCACATCAACAGATCAACTTCAAACCATTTTTCGCCCAAAAAGAAAATTGAAAAAAATAAAAATTGAAACTATTTGATTTGATATAGTCATATAATAAAATATATTTTTTTTATTCTGAAAAAATATCATATCATATTATTATTCTTATCTAAAAATACGTGCTTTCAAAAAACAGTAAATCTTTGGTTAGACAAAAGGATCATATTTTTTATTTATAAAGGCTACCCACAAGCTATTAAAAATAAAAAAATTATTTTCTTATAAGGTCGAAATTGTTTTTTTACTTTTACTTTGTAACAAATCTTTAATTAGACAAAATGATCTTCTTCTTTTTTCTATCAAAGCTGTCTTTCTTATAAGCTCAAAATTAGTACCTTCATATACTATCTAAAAGTCCATACTTTCAAAATTATCTCCATCATTTTTTATTTTTTTTTAATTATCTTTACCATTCATTCTCTCCCTCATACGACTCATACCGTTTTTTACACTAACAAACTAGGATTGCCTCGCTAACCCTTTTTTATTTTATTTATTTTTTTATATATTTTTAGAAAATAACTATTAACCGTTATTAGTAGATAGCCACCTACATGAATTGACAATCTCTTCAATTCTATACCATGTTAAAGTTTTCCAGAGTTTGGTAGAGTTGGCTCCCACCTTTTATTGTTGATCCGTCAATCTACTACTCTAGGCCATTCAAACCTTCTTATTTTCAATAATGAAAGGTTCAATATTTAGACAAAAAAAAATGTTCATATTAATAAATTAAAATTTTCCAATTTATGTGCAAAATTCAGTAATGTTTTCCTTAATAGTAATCATCTTTTATTTTTTGTTATAGTTATTTTCTATTTATTCTCATCCCTTCTCAAAAGTTTCAACTCTTTCTCCTCACCCTAAAAATTAAATTTTTTTCATTATTTTTTCTTTCTTACTATGAATTTTTATTTTTAGATTTTATTTCTCCCTTTTCGTTTATTTTTCTCTCTCTTATATGGTCACGTGCATTTACACATATCAATATCTAACTAATATATATGAAATAAAATAAATACTTATGGTTGGGGTTATATTCTCCTGACGGATGACGTTGGCCGCTATCTTGGAGTACCAATTTGGAATGCCAAAGGGAGGAAAGCAAATTATCACTATATAAAAGGTCAATGATAGACTAGCATCTTGGAAAACAAATTTCCTCTCATATGCCGGAAGAACAATTTTGGTGAAATCGGTGTTGCAAGCCATCCCTTTTTACTACATGCAATCAACAATTATTCCTAAAAGGGTACTCTTGAAGATAGAGAAGACAACCGAGATCTTTTGGTGGGGGTGATGTGCAAGAGTAAAGAAGGGCTCATCTAGTGAGTTGGGATAGCCTCCCTAAAAAGGTTGGTGGATTGGAGTTTCAAAAATTTATATTTGGTAAATCGTGCCTTTGTTATAAAATTGACTTGGGGCGTCCTTCAAAAGGATTTATTGCGGGCAATACTTTTTTTTTTTTTTTTTTTTTTGATATGAGGTTCATCCGGGCCAGCTTACGCGTACCACGATTTACATCCTCAAGGAGAGCTTTTATATATTAATGCCGTATTCTTCATAAACTAGCTTTTATATATTTATGAGGAATACGGAGCAACTCGTAGAAGTCAGCCCCTTAAGTGGGCTACTACGAACTCTCCATTATGGAAGTTGATATTGAAGGAAATGGCGCTGGTGAGGTCTTATTGTAACATTAGCATTGGCGATGGTAAGATAGTACTATTTTGGAAGGACAAGTGGTTGGAAAAGGTTTTAGCTTGGAGGATAAAGTAATGAGAGAAATTCAGGATTCTATAATGTAGGAAAGCATGACATCTTTCAACACAAACCATGGGAGCAAATGGTTAGATAGTTTTGTTGATATGCTGCTCCCCTGAGCTTTGACAGGAGATCCATGACTTCGCCTTATTGACGAGCAATGAAGGAAAGGATTGTTTAAGTTGGAGACTGACATTGAATGGACTCTTTTCAGTACGACCTGCCTATGAGGTGTAAGCTGATTAGGAAATGCCGCAAATTCCAGGAAATTATGGCCCCAACTTCTAAGAGGTTTTCTTGAAGCTCAATCTCCCTAACAGGTTTTGCTCTTTCTTTTGGCTAGCTTCTAAGGACAGGCTCCTAATCAATGCCTGCAAGAAATACTTGGTGTGCTTTCTGTCAGAATGAAGTGGAAGGCAACACTCATATCTTCAGAGATTGTTGCTTTGCATCAATTGTATATGGGGTCAAATGGTGGCACCATGCAATTGAGCCTATTTCTATGGTTATGGGATGAAGAATTGGTAGGAGTCCACTATTTGCCGAGAGGCTTCTCGTTGGGTTCAAGATTGGGTGGAAAGATCTGTATTTGTCCTCTATTTCCTATGGCTTTGGAGAAATAGAGATAGATATCCATGACGCTGACTTCGCTCAGCTTACTAATGAGAGGCTAATTCTTGAGAAGTTCTATAAGTTAGTCAATGAGGCGTGGAAGTCATGTTATGCATCAGTGCAAAATACGATCAAGCATTCTCCTAAGGATTCATGGAGCTGTCTTCGAGCAAGGTGGTTTAAGTGTAATACAAACGCTTCAAAATTCCCCATGCATGCAATTAGGGGGGGGGGGAGGAGATAAAAGATGGCAATTATAGAGGTGCTTTTTCCAAGAGGGAGATGATCGCATGTGTTCTAGAAGCAGAGCATGGTAATGGCTCTCAATCTAGGGGCTTGGCCAATTCAAATGGAATATGACTGACTTCAAGCTATTGAAAGCATGGGAAACTAGTTGTTGAGATTCTATAGCACTTCTTTCACAGGGAGGGTAATAGAGCTGCTGATTGGCACTCAAGATGATCCTTTTAGAGGACAATTCTTTGAATATCATTCAGGAACCTCCTGATCTGGAGGAGCTCTTAAAGGCAGATTTGCTAGTTGTGCCGGCCTAGTTTTGTGTCCTTTGCTTGTGTTCTTTTGGGCTTTAGCCCCGTTGCTTCTACCCCAGAAAAAAAAGAAATACATAAATTTGTTATTATTAATAATGGGTTAAGAGTTGAAGAATGAATTTGATCGAACTAGGAATGGCGTGAGATCCTCGAGTGGTTCTTGGGCTTGGGGGCTCTCTTCTGCACTGACCAACAGCTGTTAAGCCCTAGTGTGTATGAGCTTGGCAATAGAGTCTTCATGGGCTCGAAGGATGGGCTTTTGGGCTTCTTATGACTATTCGAATTCCAATGCCATTTTACTAATATCATTTTTTTCGGTGAAGTCTACGAGCGGTTCCTTTTTCACCACCATTAATTTTTCTAAGACCGTAGTGTAAAGCAAATCCGGATTCCTCAATTCCCACTACTTTTTATTTATTATTATTATAATTATAATTTTAAAAAAAGAATGTCTTGGGTGGTGATCCCATATGGGCCCGTACATTTCTATTGGACTGCCCATTTGAATGGAAATTAAATATAATCAATCTTAGGTGGAGGGCAGTGATAGAGTGGCTTGTGGGCCCACAAAAGAGGGCAAGCACGTGTTATAGTTCCATCGCTGGGCAAGCTGCGCGTTCGTGATGATGGGGTTAGATGTGGTCCCCATACTGTAGCGTAACCCAGATCCCTATTTTCATGGTTTCAAGTTGCAACTTTCAACCATTATATCTATTCTGTCAACTTTCAAGAATTAAAAGTGTGCAAGCAAGCAAGCGCAGAACCGGATTGTAGTGGATCCAGAAAATCCAGTTGATCTAACTTCCCTACCCTAGGGGAGAATTGAAGTCCAAGCACTCATGATTTTAGGGCTAGCTCTAAACAAATATGAATTTGAATCCAAATCCAAGGACCTTCCTTCAATTAGGCTGGGTTCGTTTGTTAGAATAAAGTAGGGGTGTCAATGGTGCGGTTTCGGTTTGCTGCAGTTTCGATTCGGGCTAACTAACGGTTTAGACTTAGGTTGACAAATGGTTTATGGTGTGTGAGAAAAAAAACAATAAGAAATAATTGAACATCCTATATAAAAAGCCAAAATTCTATGAAAAACAAAGTTGCTATTGGTCAATTTCCATTAAAAAAAATCCACCCATCCTATAGAAATCAAGAACCTAGACATTAAGTAGTAGAATGACTATTTGATCTTTGAATTCATGCATAATATTTTTAATTGCCATACAAATTACTAGTGGTAATATAATGATTCAAATATTATTTAACATAAAATTATAAAACGGGCTATAATGGGTTGCGGTTCGATTTTGAGTTGGTACGGACTTCACTACCCTCAGCCCAAACACAGCCCATTAAGGTTCGGTTTAGGCCGGTTCAGGCTATAACGGCCGGTGCGGTTCAGTTTCAATTGATCGGGCTACAAATTGACAACCTTAGAGTAAAGGTATGGTGGGAAAAAAGGGGTGAACAAATTCATGAGAAAGTAAAATTTTCTTTTAAATCCTAAAAGTGTAGTTTGTTTTACTACTTAGAGTGGGAAAGTTAAAGACAAATTTTATAAAATTGAAGAATTTTGTCAGGTAAGATGACAAGTAAACTTTTTCATAAAGTCTTTTTAAAATTTTACAAAATATGTGGAACTTTATGAAAAAATGTAAAAAAAATTAAAAATGAGATTTAAAATTATATATGAGGCCTTCATATTTTTTTCTACCTATTTTTTTCCATCGTACATTTGCAAACAAACGCAGCCTTAATATTTTCTGATCACACGGAGATTTCATATAAGATTTTGTATTAGATTCATCATACCTTAGTTTCATAAAAATTAACAGACAAGCAACGTAAATGATGCATGGAGAATCGGAGTGGAGATATTTTTTGGGTTTGGGTAGAAAAACTCGAGTAGAGTTAAAGGCGATGGCGCTTTCAGAGAATCCAACTAAGATGACAACTGAAAAAGCATGGTGCTCTCTGTTTTGTTGTTTCTTACCGATGGACAGCTCCCTCCAGAATCCAGATATGGAGAACAATTAGCTCTTCAAGTAAGATGAGAACAGGTTAATCCTCTTTCATTTCCCAGATGGGTTCCCCTCTTAAATTAAACGCCATTTAAATGACAGTCAGTCTGGAAGAGCATTCACGGGCTCTCTCGTCGTCTTCCTTTATATTATTAAGAGAAGAAGATTTTGACACTCAGATTTGCAGGATGCCTTAGAAAACTTTTACAACTCTTTATCCTTCTCTCTCTCTTATCCTCCCATTATAACAATAGAAGAATGATAAGGACTGGATGTCAGCAGACACTAAACCATTATTTAAGGTAAAAGCTTCTTTTCCGGGTTCTTTATATATATATATATATATATGCCTATCCAACTGCCTGAGGTGGATGAAGGTCGCCCGATAGAGAAAGCTTCGCCTTGAGTTGCAGAGATGGACGAACCTATCCAGAACTCGAATAGGATCATCACTCACAGGTTCTTTCTCGCTACCTTTCACTTTATTATTACTTTACATTTTTCCTTCATTTATGTTTAGATTTCTTTCTTTTGTTTGAAACGTCGCTGGCTTTACACGTTACAAGATTTAACATTGAAAGGTTCAGAAGAAGAGGAGATTAGATATTGACACGAGATGTGATTTTTTTTGGCGATCTCTCTTGCTCTTTTAAGTTGTTCTAGATTGTGAGTTTTCAGGATCAGATGGATAACCTGATAAGTTCGATCTTCCGTCGGTTCACCATCAGATTCCTAGTGAGGACAGTTATGACACACCTGATTCACTGTCGTTTCCCAAGTGTTAAATCAGAGAACTTTTACTTGGTTCTTTAGATCTGTTTCGTATAGCTGTAAGGCAAGGAGATGAGAAATGAAGAACAAACATCTTTTTGAACTCAAACGCAGCACCTCTGTACTGTTTCCTTCTCTAACATTTCGTTTTTTTCAGTGTCCAAGATGACAAATACGAAGTTATCCAAGTCAAAGTTGTTGATATGAACAAGAAAAGGAAGTTGGAAAGGGAGGAGGAGGAGCAGTTGTTTTTTCCCTTGTCCAAGCATCAGTTTGGGTACCGACGCTCGGTTTCTGAACAAGAAGAACCATCGGCAGAAAAATCAGATGAAAATGAAGTAATCATCGGACAGGCGTATAAAGGAAAAGTAGCAGTGCAGCTTGCTGACGAGAGTTCGATTCTGGGATCTGCTAAAGATAGCAATAGCTTTGTTGGAGGATCTGCCGCCGCCTCCGCCTCCACCATGTCTTGGAATCCAGAAAATGAGAAGATGCTTGAAGTTGACACCGATCATACCCCATCCATCGTATCATCGGGTAGTAGCAGCAGCAGTCTTAAGGACACCCTCAGTTCCTTGCATCCAAGAATCGCCATTGGTGATGAGGGTCAAGTTGTTTTTGCCACGGCTCATGAACCTCAACAACCCAATATTAAGGATGTATTGCAGTTCGGATCAGGAGCTCAGTTCTCAATAGACCAGCTCCACCAATTTGAAGAACATGCCGGTTGCATTTGTGCATCATATCAAGTTGATGGCCTTGAGGGTCGTTTTGATGATGAACTTGAAGACATCTTACTATACTCCAACGGACCATCAGAAGCAGAAGTGTTCGTGCTCTCCTCCGGAAGAGGGAACAAAGACAAAGGTAAGATCTTCTTCGCAAGGTATAAATAATTACGATAATCTGAAGGAACCACCTTCCCTGACTTTGCCCTGGGCACTTATGGTAGTCGAGGGCTCAGTCATCTTTCCCTATCTGGAAAGCAGGGACAAGAGGTTTCCAGCTCGTTCTAGTTTTCGTGTCTACTTGAAAAATCCCAATTGACGTATGGTATATTTGCTTGCAGATGCAGAAGCAGCCGCAAGGCGACCAACGATCGATCAGGAATTTGAGCAACACTTCTCATCATTAATGCTTTAGTAGTCATAAAGTGAAACTGCAGAGCTATTGTAAGATGTACATATTGCTACACTACTAATATTTTAGTTTGATATAAAAGATGTCAAAAACATGGTTCCATATTCCACATCTAAAGCCCATATTGCCTTAGCTTTATTTTGCCTTGCCTTTCCCCTTACCCTGACCTTTCTTGGCCTCCAGCTTGGCCTGAACACGAGTAGCAGCAGCAGCCTTAGCCTCCTCTCTCTTCTTCTTCTCTTCCTCCTTGATCGCTGCAGCCATCTCCCTCTGTTTCTTCAGTTCCCTGAATTGAAATTGAACAGGTGTCAAAATACAGAAGCCAGTCATCCTGGGTACACTGGAATCCTGATTCTAAGGGAATGGGCAGAGAAAAACAATTACTTACTCGAGTCTTGCCATCTCATCCGAAACGCTGCTCATGCTCGAACCCTTTCGTGGTCTACAGGCCACCAACTCGATCTCGAAGATAAGTGTAGCACTGTATTCCATTGATGTAAAACTGTGCTCAGTATCAATTATTGCAAAACGCAATCGAAAGCAGGGTAGGGGGAGGGGAACAAGAAATTTCCTAGTTCCTATCTTGTAAGGCACTATAAAGATGCTTTGCAAGGGATCTGAATAGCACTTCCTACTTATTTGATCCAATCTGAAACTGCAATTCAGTATCTGAAACTGCAATTCAGTATTCAAACATAAACAAAGATTTCGATGGCCGGCTATCAATTATAGAGAATTTGGTTTCGAGCACATCAGTGAAAAGTGACTCTTTCACTACCATCATTCAGCCTGTGTCAGAATGCAGCCATTCAACACTCAAAATGGTATGCGAAACTCCATGTAAGTATCTCCAATATATAAAGGCTAAACATGAAAACAATACTCTCGAGTAAGGTTACATTACTTTGGGGGGATCTCGGGTGGAGAACCTGCGGTTCCATAGGCATACTCTGGCTTGCAAGTGAATTTTGCAACCTCCCCAACCTACATAACAAAATAAATAAATAAATATGTCAATGTTACACATTTCTGCCCTCATTAGTTGAAAAAAAAATGTGAGAACTCCATCTTTGACCTTCATTGTTCTCAATGCAATGTCCCAAGCTCTAATCACAGTGCCGCTCCCAAGCTCAAAAGAGAAAATTGTATTATCCTCATGAGTAGTGTCAAAAATTTCACCAGTTTCAGCAAGGGTACCTTCATAATGAACTGTGAACACAAACAGATATTTTTCAAAATCAAGAGTCCATAGAGGTGAACATCTTCTTAATCACAAGAAAACAATCACTGGCAATCATCAATCATGCAGTGAGCTGCAATAACACAAGTAAATACTTCTAAATATGCAAGATTTACATGATAGCTGCTACACATAAATAAAGCTTGTCTAGTTGATATGAAATACAACAGTGCATGGTAGAAAGCCTCTATCTCTATGGACAAAAAAAGGTGTCAAATAAATGGACAATTGTGTGGGCGAACGTCCATGGCTGCTAACAGGGGACAACTTTTTCTGAAACGACTTGGGACACTGGCAACAGCTGAAGAACAAAGAAGCTACCCCTTGACAAAGTGACTGAATTGCTAGTATAATTATATGAGAAAGATGTATGATGGCAAAATAAGAATACCAATCAGATACAAGCATTAGTATAAAAATTATAATACCAACACAAAGTTATCACCAATCAAACTGGAAAAATGAATTATCTAAGAGAAATAAAAAGGCCCTCAATCTGGGGGCCTCGGGTTCTTGATCAGAGGGTATGATAGTGAGTGGCAACCCAAAGGGGGTATTAAAAGAATAGCTTTCCCTATGCTTTATGCAAGATAGTAATAACTTGGCTGTTGCAAATTGACCAGAGCTTAAACTCATCACAGGGGGAGTGGCTATGTCCACTCCTAGTATGCTGGTTGCAAGCCTAAGATACTATTTCATTGTACGAGAATTTTTCTCTTCCTCCGATGTTATCTTGCTCTGGATCTAGCAAAAGAGAAGTTGAAATTTCCAAACTCTGCAGATACCATCAAAATTATGTAGTAGGTCTAAGAATCCAGATAAGGTGTACATCCTTGATAATCACACTGACAGAGAAGGATAAGGTAGAAAGCTGCTGCTCAAATATATGTGATTTCTGTTCTTGCCACCAATCACCTCTGGATATTGAAAATAATTGAATAGGAATAATCCTCTTATGTAACTGGAATATGCAGAAAAACCCACATTTAAATTGTTTTATTCGGGTAGAAATTTATGTTTTATTTAGTCTAGATTTTAGTAAGCAAATTTTAGTTCAATTTCTGTTTTAAAATTCAATTAGGACAGCTAATTTTCTTTCGATATAGACATCCTTCAAGTCAAATTCATTGTGCAGATTAAAATGATTTATTTTTGGGATACCAAATGGGTACAAAAAAGTAGTGCAAACTCTTCTCCAGTTCTCCTATCTCTCTTCCCGGCCCTAAAATTCTACTATTTCTTCTTCCCTTTTTCTCCCTAGCTTGCTACCATTGAGTTCACACCCAGCCCCGTCTGTCATAATGTGAATTACAGCCACAATAATTGGCCTCAATTTCTACTGATATTCTTCAGATCGGTTTGAGCTTTTTAGGGATCAATACTGTGATAGAAACTGTTGGTACAACCTAGAGGGGGGTGAATCGGTTGCAACTAGTGGATTATCCCAATTTTGTGGTTTGTGCGAAAATACAAGATAAATTGAAAAAAATCAAATGAAATTAAACAATGCAATCAATCACAACACAAGATTTATAGTGGTTCGACTTTACAAGTCTACGTCCACTCCTCTCTTGGCCTCAAGAGAGTATTCCACTAGTAATTCTCTTTCAATACAATGGGTAGAAAATCAAACCCTTACAATCTTTGTTACGGGGGCAAGAGTACCTTTTACAATAATCTTTGTTTACCAAGTAGGGCAAGAGCACCCCTTTACAATCTTTGTTACTGGGCAAGAGTACCCTTTACAATAATCTTTGTTTACCAAGTAGGGCAAGAGCACCCCTTTAATATCTTTGTTCACAAGCAAGAGCACCCAAGCAATCTTTGTTAACGGGAAAAAGCACCCAAAACCAATTCTAATCTACCTAGACTAGAATTAAACAATTACAAGGAAAGGATGTTATCTTACAAGAGGTGTGACATTTTACCTCGTGTGAATGTGATGCAATGAGAGTTGTATGCTCAATATATGAAATGCATGCACCACCGACGCCTTCAATCACCTCAAGCTTGGCTTCCACAAGCTTAGTAAACACCTTGGTATGTTTCTTCAAGGTTGGGAGAGAGTGAGAGGCAAAGCACAATTGCTTGCTTGTGATTTGACAGCTTAATATCACTTGGGGAGTAGTTGATCAAGTATGAGGTTCAACCCTCTCAAAAAAGGTGAATTGGGCTTAAATAGATGGCCTTTGAGTGCCTTAGCCCAATCCCCAACGAATAGAAAATGGACATAATTTTAGTCCAATTTTCAGTCCAAACGGTCATTCGTCTGACCAGACAATGGTCCGTCTGGGAAATAGCCGTTTAATTTAAGCCAGGGCCACGATCGTCCGTCTGGCTTAAGTAGCCCAGACGGAATTCTGTCTACCAGACGGATATTTCGTTTGGCCTACTGTGATTAAAAACAGCATCAGCAAACTAGACGATCAGCCGTCTGGTGCACAGTTTGCTGAATTAGTTGGGACTTGGACTTGGCTTGGGTTTTTGAACTTTTTGGTCAACCCTAAGCCACATATACCTTACTAACATGTCCTAGGTCAGTCCAGTGACATGAATTACATATTATCAATGAATTTACATATGTGTGTATGAGAGAGTGTCCTAAGTCCTAACTTCATCTAAGTCTTGATCATTGAAGTTCTTGAGTCTTCTTGTATTCCATTCTCCATGATCATCTTCATGTCCATCTTGGTATGGTTTTCATGTCTATCTTGGCATGGTCATCTTGACTTAGACTTCATGTCCATCTTGGAATGATCTTGGCTTGGGCTTGATTTGAGCATGAACATATGGCTTTCACTTGGAGTTGGTCCACTTGTTCTTATCTTGAACTAAAACAACTCAACTCAATATAGCCATTAGTAATTTCATGCTTGTTATCATCAAAACCAATGGAGGCTGATGTGGCAAATGTATGGCATTTTCCAACAGAAATGACTCATCCCACTAAGATTCATGTCAACATTTGATATCTCTCAAGAGTTCTAACCAAGACTTCAAATCTGATTATTCTAGCACAAGGTTGAGGTGACAGAAATTTTCCTGAACTTATTGCTTGCTGTTCTGGTCGGAAGCTGGTTGGAATCAAGAGGGATTCGGTTAACGATTTCTCTCCCAAAGTTGCACTTTAACTGGACAATCATGATTCATCTTATTTCATCCCACAGATTCAAGTCACAATTTGATATCTCTTGTGAGTTGTAACTAGAACTTCAAATCTGGTGTTCCAGCACAAGGTTGATGTGACAGAAATTTTTCTAAAGTTGGAACGATTTGGACAATGATTTCTCTCCCAAAGTAGCACTATAACTGGACAATAAAAAATGGAGTCCATTGGATTTGAATAAAGACTGGTCTGGATGTTCCATTCCTTCTCGAAGGTGGAAGAAGGCATAGGTCTTTTAGAATTATAACAGCGACTAATGTTACTTACAGAAATCCCCTTGTTTATGATGTTATTCTCTTACCTATCACTCTAAATATTCGAATCTCATAAATAGCCCTCCCATTAACACATCACACTTCATTTACTTGCTTCTTCTTTTACAATTGATTCTATCACAAGATCCCATGTCCTCTTGCAACTTCAGTTTAATTACTGAATTGCCTCTATTTATGAATTCTTGACCGTAGCACACTTGGGTGAGTCAAGGACAACAAATTATAGTTATCAAAGCCAAGTCTGCATGAGTGCTGAAATCGAAGGAGAAGTGGAAAAGATTGCAACAGGGAATTGGACCTACCTGTGCATTAGGAATCCACCTGACTGGAGATTATCCACCCATTGTTTCAAAAAGAATCCATTCAAAAGAGTCAAGAATATCCACTCCCCTCTCACAATTCCAGATACTTAAGGGAGGTGAAGATCAAAAGATCCATAGAAGATTAGGCCTTTCCTTTTCAATATTGAGTAATCTATGTAGGGTTGTAAGGGCGCAAGCATTGTACATAAAAAGCTGTTCCTGCTCTTCTTCAGTAACCATTCCTTTGTGTTTGATCAAGGAAACCCTTATGTGTGAGCAAAGTGGCTTGGTGTTTGATCCAATAAAACCATCTTATAGTTTGAAGCCCTAGTGTTTCTTTTTCATTAGTTTTTCCATCATCCTCTCCACAGACAGTAATTTTTCTTTTTCTTTTTTTCAGCAACTCCTAATCTAATTCTAGCTTCTTATGTAAGAGTTCATTTAGCATGAATTCTGATTAGAGCAACCCAGCCATTCAAATACTTTTGGATCCATTCATCTCTGCAATGGGCAGTTTCAACAAGAATCTCAGTCAGATCAAAACTGCAGATTCGGAGTAATACTGATATTCCAATTCTGTCCTTTATTTCAGATTCATAAGTTCTACAGTTTATTGCCTGAATCAGTTTTAGTAATCTATTCTTTCTGTTATTAATGCAGATCCAGGATCTACATATGCAAGAAGAGAACCAAAGTGCTCCAGTAGTAGTAGCGGTAGTAGTGCTACCATACTTGGTTTTTATTTCATGTTTTCAATTGAACCAGTTTTCCTGGTGTGAACCAACAGTTACAATTTAAGTTGTCTTTTATTAAGTTTAAGTTGATTCTAATTGCAACTAATGTAGCCCCACCCTTCTTGAATTCCTGTGGTGTGATTTGTTAAGGATCAGCCTAGGACTCCTACCCCACAGCTGCAGACCCTTGAGCCCCTATCTATAAAGAGAATCATGGAGAAGAGAGAAAGAAAAAAAGGAGGGGGGGGGGGGAACCTTTGGATTTTTTAATTGTGGTGCTGCTGCTGCCTCCTTTGTTCTACCTTGTGAGAGTTAGTTTAAGTCATCTAAACTCCAAGGGATTTGTGTGTATATCCACCCAATTCCTTGACAGTGGAAAGCCAAAGAAGTTCAAATTAAAAGTTGTATTTCAATTGTTTGAAGATCTCTCTTACAAGTCTTCAAACAAATTATCATCAAATTCATCAAGTAACAAGCTGCTGCCAAAGATTCCCCGCAACTACACACTGAGTTACTGACCATCCTCAACTCCCAATTCTTCTTCTTAAACCTTGATCTTTTTTGTTTTACCACTAACCTTCTAAATATGTGAGTTGCAACTACTTTGCATCCAGCCATCAAGACACTTCACATTGGGAACACATAACCCCCTCCATCTCCTTGAACTTTGACCCAGAGCTTCTAAGCTTATAAAGCAGTCCTAACCATAGGGTTGAGTGAAGTTAATTCTAGAAGGGTTCAGGGTTTGGATGAAGGTTGAAGAGAACTAGGAATTTGTAATTTTAGGGTTTCAGGGTTTATGGTGGAGATGATGGATTGTAGGATTTTTCTATGGTTAGAGGGGAGGCAAGGGGCTGAAACCTAGGGTCGAACAAAGGGGATGGGAAGGGTATTTAAGTACCCCCCCGGGGAGGGGGTTGGTACAGGTCAAGGGGTTAAGGGACTCTAAGCTATGGAATGTGCTGCAACTCTTGTTTTACAGTTTTCTGGAAATTCCAGAATTGCCGCAAGTTCTAGATGAAGAGGTAGAAGAAAGAAAAAAGAGGGAAGTGCTGGGAATTGATAACCTAGAGCAGGGATGGTAGGGGGTTAAGGTTAAGGGCTTGGGGAAAGGGAATAGGGGATGCCGGACTGTACAGGAAGGGGTGATGGAGTCTTGCGATGGGGGAGGAGCTGTAACTATAGAATTAGAGCTTGGGAGGGGTAAGGGAGGGCTTCGGATGGGAGGAAGAAGAAGAATGGGACTGGGTTTGAAGATGACTTGGGATTTCAACTTCACAAAATTCTGTACAGTTCTTCTCTAGGCTGCCACAAGTTCTCCCTGAGGAAACCCACCACTCTAGCAACATGCTCCTTCAATTGTCAATTACAACTGGTTTGTTAGCCCGCAGATATCACTTTCGATCGAGGGATACATCATTTATATCCTGTAATCATATTCATTGCTCAACTTATCTCTGTTCTCTGATTTCTATTCTGATGTGTCAAATTGTTGTGATACAATTCTCCTAATTCAGCTCTAATTGATCTATATCTATTGATTCAACTTTAGGGAAATTTTCAAAATGCTAGCAACTGTTCTTTGCAAATTTTTGTTGAATTTAGACTGGAGTTTAATATTGTTCTAACCATCCGATTTCATGCTATGTGATTGCTTTGACTTTCATTCTTTGAGGATGGGTCTTATACTAGTACTGTTTTGATTATTCAGTTCATGGTTGTCAAAGCATCCGCCTAGGCGCGTCTAGGTGGCAAGGCGGTTTTTCAACCGCCATGTTTTGAACCATTTAATTGACGTGCTATTATTGTTTTTGCCTACATGCTACTACTTTGTCACTTTGTGTGCCTTATTGCCGCCTAGACGCTAAAGCAGCTGCTTTTTTAACATTTTTTACATAATATTTTTTTCTTAATTATATTATTTTTATATAAATTTATTCTACAAAACTGTATATAATTGTAATAGTTAGTTATTTCGGAATCAAGGCTCACACTGCAAAGGAACTTTGAGGCCCAAACCGTCGGCAACAGAATGTGAAGCATGAGCCATACTCAACATAAAAAATCAATGAATTATTAAATAGACAATGACTTGAAAATTGGAATGATGAGCTCTATTTTTTTTAGATGAATGTGATTATTGAATGTTTGTTTAGTTTATTATTAAAAATAGTTGTATTGAAATTTTTTTTACCCAACCGCTTTATCACCTAATCGCCTAGGTAGATAACCAACCGCTTTGGTCACCTTGCTGGCTTGATAACCATGAGTTCAATACTACATCACTCATTTACTAGTCATACAAAACTCTAGAGCAGAAAATAGAAATTACTGTTGAGAGGAACTATAAGAAAGAAAGCTTTTAAACTGTCCTACTTCTTTTTGGTTTTTTTTTTTTTTGGGGGGGGGGGGGGGTGGTTAAAAAAGAAAAAGAAACTAAAAGAAAATAATAAAAGTTTTAACAAGAAAACAAAATCACGTTATCATCTAAAATATGGGTCACTAAAGAAGCAAATAAAGGAGAATCGAAAGGTGTCTCCGTCTCTATGCTATGTATCCCATATTAATACTTATTCCAACTAAATAAGCGCTTATATCGGACTTTCCCACATCAACTACAAAATCAAAATCAACCAAAATTCTTGCTTATCAAAAGGTGAAAGCACCTACAGATGTTAAGAAGGTGGTGGCTCCTAATAGAAGTCAAATTTCTGACCATGTTTCTACCACAAAGAAAGCTAAGTTTTAATGTAAGCAGGTAACCATAGTCATGCATAAGACAATATCAAAGCTCACAAAGTTCTGAAACAACACATCCAAAGATATGAGTCCAACTGTTTAAGATATGAGAACCCATGGAAAAATACCTGAACATTAAGCATATCCTCAATTGCTTCTGCTAATTGAGGGGGGGGGGGGGGATCTTCTACTGAATTAATTCAATGTTTGATGTATCAAGCCACAAGGGTTCACCAAATGGTAGATAGTAAGTTAATAATCCAATTCTGATTTGCACAATGTGATTCGCAAAGGTATCAAATAGTTACAGAATCATATAAACCTCATATCTGCCATTACCTTGTGAAAAGCTATTGTTGACACTACGTAACAATGAAAGTTTAAACATACCATCAACTACTGGAAGGTTATCAGATGGAGTCATAGCATCAGCCTTTGCACGCCTCACAATTTTCTTTGTCACGCCTCCATCGGCAGTTAATTCAATCACATCTCCCATGGTTTCTCAAGTCTCAATATACCCTGGGTTGTCAGAAAGAAGCATTTTTGAGTTAAAAGTCCAAACTATAAATATGGCAACACCAAAAAGAAACTACAATAGTCATGCCGAGGGAAAACTGAGAACTTCAATGACGGAAAATGTTCTATAGTAACTCAAGCAAAGTTGCCACAGTATTGAAAAGGAGAAACTGGTGTACAAAATACCTTTATCTTCTTAATGAAGTTTCTTAAAGGAAATCTAGCACCATGTTATGGTTTAAAGCATAAGTCAATCAGATAGCACTAGCCACACTTTTTACTCCATGAGTTGGAAATAAAATCATTTAACAAGAGACTACTAAGTAACTGTCACTAAGTACATACATACTTGACATATTTTACAACAATGACAGGACAAAAAGAACTCTCAGAATGAAACACCTTCCTTTGTCAATATAAAGGGCCAAATCATTAGAAGAACCAAGCTTTAACTGCAATGGGATAATGCTTACGGTGAAAACAAAGTAGCAGTTAAGTTGAGAGGGAAAGCCTGCATGATCCATTCACAATAATTTAATGATAACATCTGGCTTTTAGATGTAGGAAGCAAAGGTTAAATGGCACAAGTGCCCATGTTGGATTTTATAGGCCTTGGGCTACCGATTTTAGGGGTTACCTGTTGTAAAGGGTCAGTTGGATGAGCCGAATTATGAGTTTAGTCAAATATGAGACTTGAGTGTATTTTCAGTTTCTAGAAGTGAATTTTCATACAGGTGAATCAAGTAACACTGTAACACAGTTAGAGAGTCCACTTCTGGTCCAAGGAGCTTCTAATGTCTATTTTCTTTATTTTAAGTCCTACAAATTAGGTCGACTCTAAATTTGGAATCCGGTCTATTTAGAAAGTTAACTAATCTGTTAAACCTATAAATATGACCAGTGGGTTATATGTACTGTCTTAATGTCATGGAGGATTTTGCAAGGAATTGAATGAAATTAGTGGGTTCTAAAACTGATTTGTCTAATTTAGTGCACCAATAGCCGAGCTATATAAGAACCAACTTGGATTTTTGCGTTGTTTGGTATCATTATGGACTGTGTTTTTATTTTAAAACAAATTAAATTAAGGGGTCAAAAAGACAGAAGGCTCAAGGCACATTTATATATCATGATCAAAAAACATTTTCTCCACTCTCAACATTAATGAGCATGTGCTCTAAAGTGGGGTTTTAATTAATAATGTCATTGTAACTTACCCCTGTTTTCAATATCCATCATTTACCATTAAATGGGAGAAAACTCTGCAAAATACCAACAGTAATTTGAGCATAGAAGGTATGGATACTCTCTTGCATCAAACTGGAAGCAGATTTCATGGATGAGGACCCATCACTGTTTGATTGCTGGTTGATGACAGATCAGCATATTTTCTCCACTCTCAGCATATGAGAACAGATTGTAGCAGGCAAGTCTAGCTCCATTATTGGTCCCCGTAGTCTCGCTGCTGAACTGGAGATGAAGCCTTCTGAATGTTGAGTGCGCTGGGAAACTACTAGCTGTGATGTCACTGGTTATTTCCATAAGGGATGCTTGGAGAGAATGGGCTCAAGCTTGTGTTCTGTGTATATAAGTTATTCAAAGCTTCTCCTCACAGTCAATGGCCTTCACTGCTTTCTCTCCAGTGCTCTATGTTTTTAGGAGGTTGTTTTTGTTATTAATGGCTCTCACTATCACATTTCCAATTTTCTTTTATTTGGTTTCTGTTGTTGTAACATTTGATAAGTCAAATATTTTTCCCTCTCTCTTTTCTTTTTCTTTTTCCTTTTCCATCTATTACTGCAATTAAGAGGGAGGTATCTTTTGTATGTAACTTTTTCCCCCCAAATTCTTGAAATTCAACCTTGAACATAAAATTAGAACATATTTGTAAAATTGGTATTTCTGTATAACTTTGAGCTGTTTGTTTGATCATCCCTTTTTCTACTTGTTTATTGTAAATTCTCAGCCATAAGAGATCGATGGTAAAAATAAAATTACTGCTAGTAGCACCTAAAAAAAAGAATTAAAACTCATACTCAGGATTGAAGCAACTGCATCATCCGCTAAACCTAATATTGTAAATTATCATTTCTAGAACCGAAAAGGGTCAAGAAACAACATCGTGTTCTTTTATTGGTAAATAGGTAAATAACCAGTAAAATTAAAGTTCTCCTAGATAACTTGGAAGGAAAGAAAGTAAATAAATATATTTGCAGGCGAATCATTTGCAGTGAACAAGAAAAATGAAATTCAATTGCAGTGAACAAGAAAAATGAAATTCAACCCTTCAAGATGATCAAACTGAAAAACTGATACGAATACATGAGGGTACCAAATTTCCTTACTTCGAAATTTACTTACGTAGTTGTTTCAACTTTGAAATTCAACACGAAGAAGCTTCAAATCGATGAAGAAAGTAGGAGAAAAAGAAGGTATCGGAACCCTAGATGAGGGTTCACTTGGCCAGATCGTCTCTTGATGTCGTAAGAAACTGTTGCAGATGATTTCGGCCATAGCCCGTTCAGTATCTCCTGCGTGACAGTCTGGAGATCTTCCTTATAAACTTGTGCTGCGGATGTGGGTTGATCCGCTACAATGCATCTCTAGGGATGACTGCTGCGGATCCAATTAATTGTCACAGAGAAGCATCATTGCTTTCCCAGTGTTTAAGGATTAACGAGACGGAGCGGCCGATTCCTATTTGGACAGAATCAACCGAATCGGCCAGGTGTCATTAAAATCAGCGACTCTTCCAACGGGTTGTTACGACATGGACTGATTGACCCAGCCGCTTCGTGTCCAATTGATCAAATTCGATAAAGATTGTGTTGCAACTTGCAAACTAAGTTGAAATGTCTGAGATCAAAATTTTGATCAAGATTTAGATTCCGATCCAATCAACTAAAATAATTACCTTAATGTTAACGCGCAGGACTCAAGCAAAGTCCCAACCGTGTGAACAACTGGAAATTCAAACCCTTTATCTGGATCTTAAATTAATAAGAAAAAGATAGTTGAATATCGGGTACCGTGAAAAGCCCATGGGCGTTGACGTATATGGATCAAATTTTGATGTCTTAGGGGCTGCATAATTTCATTTATTGGGCTGGATTTCTTTATTCCCTCCTTTAGAAGAAGCCCATTAGTAAAAGTGGGTTTTCCATGAAAGGCATGGGCCAGGCTCACAAACCTATTTCATTTATAATATCTCTTCCTATTTATTTTCTTTTGTTACAAAATGGGGTCAAAAGACCAACAAAAAAAAAAAAAAAAAAAAAAAAAAAAAAAAAAAAAACCAAATCAAACTAAAACACAACTCCTTGAGAAAATCCTTTATGAAGATGTCTGTCATTTTCTGCGGGGATCATTGAAAATTACCAGTCCCTCTCTTCCAATTAGCCCATTCTTAGACAATCAATCAGTAGCCTATGTTATTTTGACGCTTCACATGACCAAATCTAACATGGCCTCTAGAAGCATATAGGCTACGAATTTCAGCAACTAATCTTCCCATCGATCCTTGCTCGTTAACTTCAATAATCTTATGGCCTTTAGTTAGTCTGATTCTATTTGGAGTGGCCATGTCCAACGCTACCTTTACCCCTTATTTGATTGTGTGCATTTCCACCTTTACTACATGCATAGAGGAATCTTGATAGCAAATCTTCTTCTGAACAAGCCTACTTGATCCCAGATCACCCTAGTTAATTGAGCGTAGCACTCCTTCACATTCACAGCAGCATCCGTGTTGCACTTAAACCATCCTCTTCTAGGGCATGTCCACCCTAAAACTTCCAACTCTTTACTTGGTTCAAGAACAAGGCTTCGGCATGTTGTCCAAGCTTCCTTATTGGCGCGGTAAAATTCCTCCTCAATAATGAGCACACTATTCCCTAGTCTGGAGAAATCTACCTCATGAATATCTCGATTTCGCCATCCCCAAAGAAATTGTAGGGTACACACAAATCGCTTAGGCCAATTTTTGCTCCATTTGGCAGCAAACTCACAGATATTGGCATAGATCCATTCCTCATTTTCGCATCTAAAAAACCATTTTTGATATCGTGGTTTGACCATACGTTCCCAAATGCTTCTTGCAAAGCAACAAGAATCCATGCTTCATGCAAAGATTATCATTATCCTAAAGATGCAAGTGGCGTTTTCTAGCATTAGTCATCAATCGATTCTTTACAATTAGCCAAAAGAAGCTGCAAAATCGGTTTGGGAGATGAAGTTTTCAAGAAGTATTCTAGAATTTTTCATCGAAAATGCCCATATCTACAGCTGGTTCTCTTTCTATTTTCTATTTTTTTTTCTTTTTGAGTGGGTGGGGGTGGGGGGGTTTGTTGTTTTGGTAAGTAATACAATTTCTTAATGTTTAGTTGGGTTATAAGAAAAACTAAATTAAAGGATAATTGCTAATGCAGAGTTACTCTAGCAGTAAAATCCATGCTTCTTAGTGAAGAGGTTGTAGGTTTGACTGTCGTTGAGGCGTCTCCCTAGAGGATGTAGTTTAGGTGCGCACAAGCTGGCTCGAATGAACCTTATCTCCAAAAAAAAGGAAAAAGAATTTTAAAGGTAACAAAGAAAATATTAGACATGCTAAAAAACTTTTGTAATCAAGATTATTACGTTTAACTTCAAATAATTGCATTTTTTATTATAAAATTTCACTTTAAGTTATTTTTAAATAGGGATAATTACTATGTTTCCTTTACTTTGATTTTATTACTATTTTATCCCTTGTACTTTTTAAAATTATGAATACAACCTTCAACTTTGTTTACAATTGCTAACGTACTCCTAATGTTAAGTTATGTTAGTCTATTAATAATGTGGCATCTATATATATTTCATTTTTTAGTAGAAATTTAAGTCTTAATAAAGAAAAAAATTAAAACATAAATTTTTGTTAACCATGATTAAAAATAATTATTAAGTTTATAATTACATTCGGATGATGGCTGCGATGATCTTGTCTGGAAATAGGTTTAAGAACTTGTAATATTGTAAAAATGAACTTTTTGTTACCCTCATAAGCCTGAATATTGGATTTACTATATGTTGTATTCTCACTCTAAAAGAAAAAAAGTTTCTTTTAATATGCAAATATTTTCATCTGAAAGTGGAATAGATTAATGAAATTGTTTCTCCTAATCTTTTAAATATTTTAAAAAAAGAAAATGAAAAAGGATTTTTTTTTCTTAAGATGATAAATTGAAAGGACTTTATCATTAACAAACAACACAAACATCAAAACACCACTGCAACACCATCGGGGGTAGTGGTTTAGCGGTCCCAAGCTCACTCCCAAGCTCACACCACACCACTGCAAACCTTATGTCCAAGGTTCGAATCCCCTCTGCTCCTCTGTTTCTTGCATTGGACAATTGGGTGCTCTGGGCATGATTGCTACTGGCTTCTGTGGACTACACTAGGTCTCCGGTGGGGCTCCGCTGACGGGGCCAGTGCTTGCCCTGGTAGTGCACAGGGCTAATGCTTGCATAGGTCACCGCTACTGCATCCCCTCTTTTTTATCACCATAAAAAAAAAAAAAAAAAAAAAAAAACACTGCAACCATTGGAGTGTACCAAGTCAACCCATTGACCTAATGTGCGTAGACTAGAATCTGATTCTTAATTTTTTTTCATTCTTATAATTTGATTCTACACCCCCTCCACATGTTTAGTCATTAATCTAATAAATTAGTACATACAATTAAACATTCTTGTATTTTTAGAGTTGTGAAATGCAAAGTAGTGGTGATGGTTACATGTTAATAAAATTTGTGGTGACATTGGAATTTGGAAAGAGTGTGAGGACCGACCATGTTATGGACCAGTAGTTTCTCTTTCAGACTCACTTCATGCATCGTGCACCATTCAAATAACTTTTGTAAACAAATTTAGGAATTAGAAGGACCACACTGCATAGATGGTGATGAGTGATAATACAGTAGCAGCTAGGGCTAGTGTTATCCACAAGGAAAAGGAATCGAATTCATATTGTATTTATTAATTTCTTCCTGATCCTTATTGTCAGCTTAATTAGGTGCTGTCACTGTTAAGTATTAATCCCACTTGCCATTCCTTAATAATGACCAGAGGCTCTTATTTGTTGTTTGCTATACGATTTTTCGTTTAACTGTAATGGCAAGACATGAGGGTGGACTCTCCAAAATTGTCAACCCTCCTAATTGTCAACTATTTATGTACACTATTATCGAGTGTTTGACTTATTAATTAAGTCACAAAAATTTTCTTACTTCAAAAATGTCAAACCTAGTAAGACTTTTTTTTTTTTAATTGTAGTTTCATTTTTAGGTCAAAATCCTCAAACACTTTGAATCACCATAGATGGATTAAAGATTCTGTTATCACCATAGATGGATTAAAGATTCTGTTTTCACTTTAAATTAAAAGAATAAACATGATTTATTGTGATTTCGAAGTCAAAATAGATGGAGAATGATTAGTTTCAAGTAAGTTAAAATATGATGAAGTCAAAACTGAACTGAACCAAGACTAGTTGAAGCCTGAGCTGATCATGGTCACCTTAGCCTTACTAGAATGTTGAATCTAGTCACGCAATAAGTAGTCAGATCTAAGACCTAGCTAGTCCAACAAGACTCATGCTTAATTAATTGCTTATCAAATGCATTTTAGTGTCTCAGATCCCTAAAGGAGGTGTGGAGGACACTTTGGAGGTGCAATGCTTCTCTTAAGGAGCAAACATTTCTATGGAGAGCTCTCTTGGATGGCTTAATTACATTGATCAAGATTTTGATCTTGACTGTTGGCAACAAATGCACAACACTGAAGTTGAACCCTTGGTGAAGATATACAACACAATTTACCTGATTGTTGTTTTGCTAAAGCTACTTGGCTTCAATCTGAACTGGGGTTTGCAGCACCTGTTGACGATGTCTCCCTCTCTTGTTTCATAAAGCTTATTGGGATGGTATCAATAAGGAGTTGAGAAGCACGATCGAGACCGGTTCTAGAAGCAAACCCAGAGGTGCCTTGAGCACAAAGGAACTGGACGATTATAAGAAGAAACGTGATCCCGCCAATTTCGGGATAGACAATCGTGCTCCATATGGAAACCACAACGAACTCAGATTGAAGGAGAAACACTTTATGATCGGATGGCTACAAATTGGACTTGTGAATTAATCCAATAATTTGCAATGAGAGGTAAATTCTATATAAAGCAAAGAAAAGCATAATATAAGAAAAAATTGATGGAATCATTTTCTCTCTATTGAATTTTGCAATTAAGCTCAGCAATTTATCGAACTTTTTAGTGGCGCTCTTAATTGATTTAATCATCGGAAGTGGCTTTCTGATCCATGAGTCGGCCCACGTCTGACGTTTGTTTTGCAGACATTTGACGGGTGGACAATTTACAGAAACACCAATTAGCTTCCTATATCTGTTGGTGTTTGAGTTTACTGTTAGCTCCCCTTGGTACTGCTTGAGGCAGTTAGAAGCTTTGGATTAAGAATCCAGTTGAGTAAAGTAGTCTCCTCTGTCTTCTCCTACACAAGTTCCTATGACTAATTGTGTTGTGAGGTAGATTCCCCCCTCTAGGGACTCTCAATAAGTTGAATTCTGAGGCTGCACTATTGGAGGCAATGGGAGGATCGGACGTGGGTTTTAATAGTACAGGGAAACAACTCCGGAAATTGTGTGGTTGTTGTCTTAGTTCCATCCTCTTCTCAACTCCTATTATAGGTGAAGCCTTTATTAGCCATTTCAGATGGTCTTCTTTTGTCTGTGGGTGAAGGTATGGATTGTTTACCACTTGATGGTGGTCGCCAGTAGAGGCTCTTATTCATATGATTCAAACTCAATCTACTCTACCTTGTGATCTAATGAATATAATAAAGGAAAAAAGGCTACCTGCTGGCTTCAAAGTTGGAATCTAGAGAATGTGATGCTACAACTCATCCTCTGGCTCGGATGTCAGTCACATCTGACTGGCCTAATTCCAATCCATGGTTGTTACTTATAACTATGTTCATATAACCTAAAGTGTACTCCTTACACTGATAAACGGAACTCTATTTATCATCATATTAAAAAAATAGAAAAGGCATTGTAGTTGATCTTCAATAGTAACTAAGCATTGTAGAATCTATGGATTTCTTCAACCCTAAACCCAATACCCAAGAAATCAAGTCATTGGATTTCATGAATCCATTGATGTTTTACAACAAAACAGATATAAATCTCCAATTCATGGATCCAGGGATTTGAAATCTTTAAATTCAGATAACCAAACAGACCCTAAAACCAATTTGTGTTTGTCATCAGTCTTCTTACATGTCATACGGAATCTATGTTGTGATTAAAGTTGTAATTGAGAGAGGTAAAGACATCGTAATGACATTCTACTCCTTGGCTTTAGAACCTTAGTCAAAGTAAGTAAAGCTCTATATGTCTTCCCTCTTGGTCAAACCAATAGAAGTTTGATTATCAAAACTAAAATTACTAGGCCGGCTCTTTGAAGCAAACTCTCAGATTTTACTTAATCTGGGCCGTTCACATTAATGGTCCAAGTTTAATGTGGACCCAACTCCATGAACTGCTCCAAAGCATTTTCCCTCATTGTTTTGAAGGATGTATTATTCTTCAATTAAAAAGGAAAATTACACGTAGTGCGTGGTGCGTCCCATGTGTTGGAGCATGTGTAGAAGTGTGCATGGACTCTCTATCTTTATTGTTTTTTAGGTTAGATAAATATGTGCATGGCTTTTCAAGTACCGAGAAGGTGTTACTTCCAATTTTCCTAATTAATTTTCTGATTTACTTCTTAAAGAATGCCATAGCTTTGCCCCTCTTCAGCACTCCCATGCATCTATTATATTCATTCATACATTAAAAAAATGAAAACATACAATCAGAAGCCACGTTGATTCCATCTCAGTTCCATATGCAACTTCTATTTTTCTAATCCAACTTCGTCAGCCGAGCTTAGCTAACACATCGGATTCCAACTAGCAACGGCCGAGGCCGGCAGACAATTATAGCATAGCAAACCTCGAATTTCTATCTTTCTTCTAAAATTGCTCATGAAATTTGAGAAATCAGGAACCCTAAAATCCTACGAAACACAATTCCGGAAATAGAAAGATTGCTCACGAAATTTGAGAAATCAGGAACCCTAAAATCCTACGAAAAACAAAATTCCGGAAAGGGATTTAAGCCTTTCGAGTAGCTAGCAGCTAGCTAGCCGTCTAGAGAATTGAGCCAGAGTTTCAGAATCATGTTCTTTAATATTAATTTCAAAAACGAATTTCTCTCTTTTTTTTCTCAGATCCGCAACTGTAAAAACACAAAAACAGAAAGAATCGTAATGTATCTATACAAGTATCGATCTTCGTTTCCTCTGCCTCTGTGATTTCAGTTTTGAAGTTCGCCCAAATTTGTGCCAGTTCATTAATTTACACCGTCTTCCTTCCTGGACGGCGAAAACCTGCGGCGCTCATCACAGTCGAAGGAAGAAGAAGGCAAGAAGAAGAAGAAAGATTGAAAATCTTCGTCTCCATCCTAATTAACCTTCCTGCTTTAAGATCAAGAATCGCCGTAATCGCGCCAGCAGACAAGCATTGTGACACATCGTCGCATGATGTAGAACCTGGCTCTCTGTTCTTTGACCAAACTCGAACATTTCCTGGTGAAGGAACTTCTCCTCTCCGACGAACTCCTCATTAAAGGCGAAGAAGACGAGGTACAAGAAGATCGGCTCCTGGATCCTTCTTTCTTTGACAACTTCCATTTCTCGTCCAAGTAGAACTGTGGAACAGCAGCTGCAACCGCCATTATAATGATGACGATGATGTAGTAGATGATGAGATTAGTAGCTTGAACACCGAAACCCCTCTTTGAGTTCGATGTTTTCAATCTTCTGATCTCTTTCCCTTTCTAGAATCAGATGCCACACAGATTTAAACTCAAGATCGGAGAAGAATTGAACAGAGCAGAACACAACAGATCGAAGAAGAACTCTGAGAAGTTCGAGTTGAGGATACAGATTATGACAGAACCCTAGGGAGCGAATGGAGATAGATGCCTTAGACGGTCTTGCTCGGGGTATTTATAGAGAAGATTTTGAGGAACGTGGAGTAACTGGAGTTTGGCAGTGGTCCATCAACCGTGTCTACTCAGCTGGGCCTAACATTGCCTCGAGAGGCCCACTTCTTTTTTTTCCCCCTTTTTCACACGCATTTGAGGTTTGGGAGAAAATGGTAACCTCTAATTAGTATTAATCCAATTCTTATTAATTTTAAAAAAAATAATTATATAGATAATTTGTTGGCTAGTGCTTCTAATTAAGCATGAGTGCATGACATTAAAGTTGGCTCTTGTATGTCATCCCAAACAATGCAATGACTCACAATCCAATTAAATTTTGTTAAAAGTTATAACTTTTCCAACGTTATCCATTTTGCATCAACAAAATTTGTACATATTAGGTAAAGGGATGGATCATCATCCAATATAATTTTGAATACTTAGTCATGCAAAGCTGGAGTTGATAAGGAAGGAGGAAAAAGATACGGCATGATGTGACCAAATAGAAAGATGTTGGTCAAGATTAATCCCAATATTAATCTATTCTTCTTGCGCAAAGTGGAGATGAAAAGAAAAAAAAAACCGACCTTTTATACTTATAAAAAATATAGATAGAAAGATGTTCAAACTCGTAAGACAACCAATCTAATCCACGGCCAATGTGATCCTGATAATAGGATTATAAACCTCGGATATAATTGATGAGATAAGTATGTGATCTAGAAGAAAGAAGAAATGGATTTGATGACATGAGTTTAAAAGGAGGTATGGTATGGTGAAGTGATTACATGATATAAGTGTTCTCTTCTTGCCTTTGGTTTGACCAAATATTGCTTGTTTACCTTAAGCATGCAATTTCATTATTTTATTTATCTTCTTTTGCCCGTAGATTACTAAAACTTTTACTTTTACTGCTCCCTTCTATTTCAACTTCATTTTTACGTAGTAATCCTATAATCATATCTATAATTTAACTTTTACCACTATATAAATATGATAAAAACTAATTAGTTTATCTATAGTGGTAAAATGAGTTTCTCTCATATATATATATATATATATATAAAAGCATTGATAAAGATATCTCCGGCCCATAATATTCCTTGGTGAAGGTATCGGATTCACATAAACAATAAGCACCACTAAATGGTTGGTTATATATATGAGCCATTTCCTCAATAAGTACGTGTATGCATGTGAGATGACACATGACACATGACCCATGTGATAGACCTCTCTACCCACTCAAAACAAATATAAAAAACTTCATATCGTGATCGATAGATATTAGATATATAGGTCCATCTAATCTTGTTTAGCTACGTGGTTTTATAGAGAACTCTTTCACTTCACAGTGAGAATTTGGTCATCTTCTCCGAGAAACAAAACCAAAAACCAAAATGTTTATTTTATTTTTTCTTCTCTTGTGAAGTTGTGAGTTGTGATCACGGTACCAAATGTCGGCGACATATCGCCGCACCGCGTCGACACCCCCGCGCACCGACATCATCGGTCGGTCGATTGCCGACTTCTCGCGATATTCGCCGAAATTTCGACCGTTTCGTTTCTCGGTTTCGCCGATATGGCGTTCGGCAATTTGCCAATTCGTTATTTTTTTAATTTCTCTCTCTTCTCTCTCTTCTCCGGCTTCTCTCTCTCATTTTTCGCACTTTTCACTATATTTTCGTCCGATCTTCGACATCTCGGGTACTCTTGCTTCCTTGTTGCGGATATCCGTTGTTTTCGTCGGTGCCGTTTCCCTCGGTTTTTTCGTCAAATGGTAACCATTCTTATCCAGTAAATTTTCACAAAATGCATGCTATATGATGTTGGATGATTTTGAATTAATATATGTTGAATACCATGTGCGATCTCGATTTCCGGTCGATTTTTTCATGTATTTAATTTTTTATTTTTGTGGGTAAAAAATGATATTTTGATTATCTTGTATGATTACTTTTTAGTGATCGGTGGTTGTATGATGATAGAAAAAACATATGTGGACTCGTGGCGATCTTGGACTCCGGGTATATTTTTGACCGAAAATAAGTTATTTTATTTTTCAAAAATATCGATATTAATAAAAATATCAATAATTATGAAAAATGCAAAAAATAGGGAAAAATGGGGGAAATGTTTTGAAAATTATGGAATAATTATATAAGTATTTTTCAACTGTTGGTTGTGTTGCCATGTGGCTTCATCGCGGTTTTGATATGGGCGCTATTTTTATAATTATATCATACATGCAATATTCATAATTTCATATATGATTGTTTATATGTGTATAAAGTATAAACAATTATAATGATGTTGTTATTTGTTAATGTTATTTGAATGCACGGTCATCATGTCTGTGGTGGGGTCGGGCGGGTCTTCCCGGGGTGGCGGGCGGGGGCGGGCGGGTCGGGGGTCGGGGACAACTGAGAGATCGGCGTAGGAGGAGGCCGACCCGGCTGGCATATTGTCGGCTATTGATGGAGACAAAAATAAGCGAGTGTAATTTTTGTCACAAAGATATCTCGGGTGCATCGGTGGTTCAGGGTCACATCTTGGGAGTTCAAAGGATGTGACTAAATGCACAAGGCCCATCCGGATGTAATCAAGTTACTCGGGTTTACAAAAACAAAGGGGAAGAAGAAGATGATCGAAGGAAAGTCAATAGAGCACTGATGATGCGGTGGGGGCCGTCATCATATGTGGATGATTCGATGATGATAGGGATGTTGATCCTGTTGATGTGGACAGAGATCGGGAGGAGAGGGATATCGCGGGCCATGGCGAGACCGTTGCACCATCGGGAGCGGGATATGGCCGAGCTGAGCTACGGGGCTGGTCCATCTAGGCCTCGGGGCTAGACCTTCGTCGGGAGGGTGGTGTTTTGGCTGTTTGCGATCACGAGTCCCCCCTCATACATCGTTCGGACCGTTCTGCCACTACCACGGCAACCATCCGATTATCCACGCCGTCCGGACCCGACCATGGAGCAAGATCTCGATACATTCGAGAAAAGGGCCAAGCAGCCCAAGATATCGGTGCATGGAAAGGTTGGCAAAGAAGGTAAAGAAGGCAATGTCAAAGTGGATTTATTACAATCACATCCCGGCAAACACGCCCGGTCCATACTATACGAATATGATTGATACTATTCGCGCGCCCGGATATAGTGGTCCCAACCCTCGAGTTGATGACCACCCTCCTTCAAGGGAGAAGCAAGAGCTGCGGGTATATTGATAGTATGAAACCCTTTTGGGATACTTATGGATGCACCATCATGTCGATGGATGGACCGCCCGCGAGAAAGTCCATCATCAACTTCATGGTATCTTGTGATTGGAGAAGCTGTCTTCTTGAAATCGGTGGATCTCTGGTCATACAAAGACCACGGATATATCATGGGTCTCTCGGGATGTGATCGACCGGTTGGTGGAAGAATTGTCAAATTTCCGACAATGCTCCAACTATAAGAAGGCCGTGAAGTGTTATGGCTTCACTGATTATAACCTTATGTGGACACCTTGTCTGCACATTCAATTGACCTAATCTTTGAAGGACATTGGAAAAATCAGCATTGTCCACAACACCGTTGAGGTGCAAGGCGGTAACCAACTTCATCTACAATCATACGTTGCTTTGGCAATGATGCGGAGATCATGTGGAGGTGGTTGGTGCACCTGGTCCGACAAGATTTCCAAATTTCGTCGCCTTGGCGCTGCAAGATAAGAGTCCCTCGGATCCATGTTTGCATCGCGGTGGTTTGATTGGCTGGATCCAAGTAAGACAACTATCTACTATTTCATCTTATAAATTATTATATTTATATTATGAGTTTATGATTATCTTGTATGATATTTATTGTCTATTGACTTAATGAGTTTGTGATAATTCAGCACGACCAATGGGCGCCCCCGTACACATATCATCGATGATTTCGGAGATGTGTTCTGTGTGTTCACCATAGATCCTATAGTAAGGTCTTCGTTGGTGGACTCTTCCTTGAGGGACCCACTATGCCACACTTGTATGCATCCCTTGGCGTATGAAGGATGCTATAAAGGCACAAACCCTAGAGGACATCGGCTTTCTTAGATATTGTCGATGCACGATGGACCTCATCGTCATCCTCTTCATAGGGCGTGTAAATATTCGTTGTTGTTTGTGTTGTGACTTGTAGTCTTGTGACTTGTGGCTTGTGATTGTGGTATTGGTACTTTGGTAGTTGGTACTAATTTTAAGCTTTTTTAATTATCGGCATATTTTCTAAACCCTAAGTATCAATATAGTCAACATTTAGGGTTGGACACAAACCTATTGGATGCCCGATACGGGTGATACGGTTGGGCCGGTGGTGGTCCAATCATTTTGCCACAATGAGGTGAGACATTGGGAATTTCAAACGATTAGTGAGTTGTATTAATTGTTTAAATAATTTAGATAACCAATCAATACTAATGATTGTATTATTGCGATCAAATTGTTTGAGATGCTTTGGTCTTTTAGTGGGCTTCTTTGTCCGAAACCATGGATCCGTTAGATACTTATATAGTTAGATCCTTAGGGCTTAGATGCTAAATGTTTTGAGTCTTTTGACTTTTGAGTTTCTAACTTAATGTTTTTGTGATAATGCCTGAATGGTGGTATCTCTATGGCAATAGTTCATCAAACTTACGAGTTGCTCATCTTCTCGACTTGCTCCCTCGGATGTGGGGTTGGGTACATTCCATGATCCACTCCCGGAGGAGAACCGGTTGGAGCCCTCTATGACCTCGTATTTATTCACTATAATATGAGGTTGGCTCTTGCCGGCCTCATGAAGGCAATACATCAATCTCGATGATATATTTGATGTTGCCGAGATGACCAAGATCCCCTCACTCGTGGATGTTGGACGGTGGCCTTTGGACCAACCTGAGGAGCCCCCTAGCTCGCTCGGTTTGTGGGTGGTATTGGCCCAGAGGTCCCTCCCTCCCTCTGGGTTGGTGTGCACCGCACGAGGAGCCCACAACACTCCGTGACCACTCTCGCCTGTCGGGGGGGGATGTGTGGTGGTGGTGGTGTGGTGGTGGTGGTGTGTGGTGGTGGTGGTGGTGGTGGTGGGGCTCTCTGTTCCACTCCACACCCCCCACCCTCCAGGTCTTTTGATCTCCACTCTTTGTCTGGTGTGAGTTCCTGTCTCTATCCGTCCCCCACCATCGGGCCCTGCTTGTTTCCTGTCCTTGCTCTGGGGTCCATGAGCTTGATGGTCTTGGCTCCACACCGGTTTTGGCCTCGGGTATTTGGTGTCCCTCTCCCTCCTTCGTGGCTTGTTTTTCCCCTCTATTCTTCGTTCTAGCTTTTCCCCTCCTTCTTCTTCATAGCTTGATGTCCTCTCTCTCTTTCCTCGAGTCTTCTCCAACAAGGCATCTTGCCTGCTCTTCCTTCCCTATTCTCCTTCCCTCATTGGTTCTCCCCTGCCTTGCTTGATGATTCTTAGCATTTTCATATCTTGGTGGGTGTTTTTTTTGGGCTCTGCTCTCGTTCATCCACCTACCTCTTCGCGTTTCTTTTTTGGTTGGTGCTTTTTTTCATTTTTCTTTTCTTTTTGTTTTTTTTGGTTTTGGTTTTTGTTTCCTTCCTTTCTTCTTACTTGTTTGTTGTTTTCTACCTCCTTTTTTTCCTCATTGCTCCTCTTTCTCTCCAACCCATCCTCTTTCTCAACCCCTACCAAAAGTCGCCCGACTTTTGGCCAAATTGGGGGGGGGGGGGGGGGGGGGGGGGGGGGGGGGGGGGGGGGGGGGGGGGGCGGAACGGACCAAAACGCAGGCCGTCCTCACTCGAATCCTCCCTCCATTCATTCATTACTACATTTATGGCTCTGCTCTGCTCTGCTCTCTCTCTTTCTCTTTCTCTTTCTCTTGTTGTTCATGACGTCGCAGCAGTGTCTGAGTTTGTGGACCAACCAAACCGGTCTGAGCAGAAACTCAGCACGGTACATGTATATCAATGCTCATCATGGATCTGTTATGTTATCTGTATCGGCCGTGTGTTATATTTGCTGTACTACTCCTACTACTACTACTAACATCACAGTTTTTCTCAAGGGATAATGATGTTCACTCATAGTGGGCTCCATCTTCGGTTAATGGACTCTGATCCTCTCGAATCCTGCCAGGCCCAGCAATCGTTAATAGCCATGCTTACTTTGACTAACAAATCATTATTATGATCAACATCTCTAGACAGTCAAAGTTGATGATGATAATAATTCAAAATGAACCGGGTCAGCCAAATTGGATCGACCCGGCCGGTCCAATTTTGTGGATGACAAAAAGTAGTTGAAGCTACCTTAGATTCGGCTGCACATGCATGATGCATCCACCATGTGGACTCATGTTGGACCAAAAGCTAATAGCTAAACTAAACGCTTTATTCAGTTTGGACTCTCTGAGGCGGCTGATGCTGTTCTTCCAAAACTGTCACTCCAAAACAAAATCCCAAAGACTCAAAGATAGATTAACTACTCATTAATTAATGGGTTTGGTCTCCTCTTCATATCCTTTTAATTAGAGCTTAATTTGATGGATAAACCATAACTCATCTCTAACTCCCAACTCTCAATAACTCTTAACATATACACTTTAACTCATTCAACGATCCACCAAATGTGTTACCACTGCAGACAAACTCATTGAAATGAGAGAGAGAGAGAGAGAGAGAGAGAGAGAGAGAGAGAGAGAGAGAGAGAGAGAGAGAACATACATCGATCGATGATCATCTCCTAGGCCTAGCTAGTACAATATGTATGTGTAGGTGGGGTGAAATAAATCCCTGACCACGCATGCATGCATGTCTCCCATTGATGCAACTATTTATGCATAATGGCAGCTTTCTAGTGTACATGTTGTGGATTATTACCATAATAGAAGACAAGCTAAGTACTAAATGATTGATTTACTATTCCTTCCCCCCTTAGATTCTCTGCTTTAATTAATTATTAAGAAAGTAAAGATGGTATATATGTTTGTTCCTTAAAATTATACTTAACAAGGAACGACTCTTTGGAAAGCTAAACGTTCATGTTGATTTGGGACCATATATTATGTCTACCTTATTTGGGTGTTTAACCTATTATATCTCTTGGGTTGGGACCATGGGGCTAGCTGCAGGGCTACGTGGTTATCCTATTATCTACCTAATTGTGATACAATCAATACTAGTAACAAATGAAAACAAATGCTAAAAGGAGGTTAGAGATAGGATAACACCACATGATCTCCACTACAACTCCATGGGATTAACTCATTAACATGTATGTCTTAGTGATAAGAATCTACCTACTTTAACTATTTAATTCATACATATTAGTTTGACCATGTGAAAACTGCTCTGGTCTTCCAGACCATTCTGACCTTTGAATTCCTTCAATTTTGCCTACACCTTTGGCCCATTCTGACCCACTATCCACATGGACCAACAAGAAATCCAAAGCCCATGAGAAATATGGTCAGGAACTCGTCAAGGCCCAAGGGCTGAAAGAAAAGATTCCAACACTTCATGTTTTCTTTTTGTGGGAAAATTAACAGTTCATACAATCTTAACTGAGAAGGCCTTCTTTGCTAAGAAATCCACAACAATATTGAATTTCCTAGAGATAATAGTTCATTTGATAACACCTTATATAGTATGAATATAGATGCGAATTTATCAATAGTTTAAGTACTTAGGATTTAACTTCTACCCAAAAAAAAAAAAAAGTACTTAGGATTTAACTATAATTTTTAGGTATATACTTATGTTGTCATATAATCTTCTTTAAGATTATGTTTGTCATTTAGTTGGGATATGATTTCTAATTCTTGTTGTTATTGTACACGATAATGGCATGCATATTTGAATTAGTTATTTTAATTTGATTTGTATATTCAAATACAATTTTATAAGTATAGTTTTCCCCCCTGCTGCCATTGTCTTCTTGATCACAGAATATTTCCATGTCTTTCCTTGTTCCATCCCTAGTCATTTAATTTGATGATCCAGTGATGAGTTGGTGACACCAAGGCTTTTGATTAGGTCCCACATGCCACCATGTGAGTCTCTGAGCCATACCAGATATCTCTGCCGGTTTCAAAACACATAGCATTCAGAGCACTTTAACTATAAGATTGATGATCACCTTATCTCTGTGGTCAAGGATTTTACAGGAGAGAGAGAGAGAGAGATATGAATCTATGCTTTGGGAACATGCAAGAAATTGCTTGCTTTTAAAGCTACAAGTTGCACCTTCATTCTATCATTGCTTAGAATAAAGAATTAGCCGCCAAAGAGAGAAATTAACATGCTAGCTTCTCCTCCAAAGTGATGTGTATTCAATATCCTCACTTGCTCTGAGGAACCAAATCAGTAGATTTGATTGCATTAATTTGGTCTATTTTATTTCTTGCTTCCAGCTTCTTTGTATCTCCTCATCTATTCTTTATAGCCTTGCACTAGGAAACCGTACTGCTCATCCTTTCTAATACAACTCAGCTTTAACATGATGCTGGAGAGACAGAGAGATTATATAATAAATACATAAAGATCTAATTATCATCATGGGTTATGGTTTTGCTTGTTCCAATTAATTCATTATAGTTCTGGCTAGCACCTATCATCCTTGACGTGCCCACCTTTCATGTCTCCCACAACTTTAAGATACAATCTCTTTCCTGCTCTAGTGCTAGCTGCCCTGTTCCCAACAAATCCTCCATGCATGGCACTTTCCTTTGGTTAATGCGCAGGACCATCAAGTCAATCATTTTGGTCCGTCAGCACCGAGATTAAAATCTAGACCGAGATCTCGAAGCAAATGGACCAAAATTTCACTTGACCGTAAATGTACATGACTGAAGCAATTTCGCCATGCATGTACTTATGGCGATATCATACGAATTTGAAATTTTGAATGGAGTGCTCAGGCATGTAACTGCTTGCGTTTTAACGTAGATAAACAAAATAGCATGTCATACTTTCTTTTAAGCATTGTAGCCCAAGCCCTAGTCATTGATCCAGAGCTAATTGCCCATATCGCAGGGCCCAGGTTACAACCATCATCGGCCCAAGCTAGAAGCCCATCCCTACTGCTGGTCCAAGTAAGGTGTGCTTTCAGGCCACTGGATATCTGTCTGTCTGTGGTACTAGGTGACCAGTCTGGATACTACAACAAGTAAGACACCTTGCGGCTGAGGCACAATGGATCTTGAACAGCTGTCCTAGAGCCAACCTGATACATTTTATCTTGCAGGATTTGGTTATCTTGCAGGATTTGGTTTAGATTTCGACCAAGATCTATCTCGATTTCAATCATTGATTTTCAACGGTCGAGATCTAGATTTCAATCAAAATCTCGATCTGACAACTGATGATCTCCCTGAACGTCTCCTTTGCACACACAAACAAGATCCCAACTTGGGAAATTGCTTCTAGTATATGTACAGCTACTGAGCTGCGAATGATGTGGATGAATTCTGGTGGTTGAAATTCACCACCCATTTTGGTTCCTTTCACTTTTTGAACTACACCACTAAAACCCCCCAAATTTTTTTTCTTTCAAAATGGGTGGTCTTGAACCATTCGTAGCTCAGTACTGCGTAGGGGTGTCAATTTGTAGCCCAAATCGTTAAAACTGAATTGTATTGGCCCGTTATAGTCCGAACCGGCACGAACTGAACCTTAATGGGTTGTGTTTGGACTGAGGGTGGAGAAGCCCGCCCCAACCCGAAACCGAACCGCAACACGTTATAGCCCGTTTTGTAATTTTACATAAATAGTATTTGAATCAATATATTACCACTAAGTAGTTGGTATAAACAACTAAAAAAATTAAGCATGAATTCAAAGATCAAATAATCATTCTACTACTTAAAATCTAGATTCTTGATTTCTATAGAATTGGTGGATTTTTTTAATGGAAATTGACCAATAGCAATTTTGTTTTCCATAGAATTTTGGCTTTTGTTTTATTGTAGAATGTTCAATATTCTTTTTGTTCTTTTTCTTACACACCATATTCTGTTAGTTAGCCCAAACTTAAACTGAAACCGACTCGAAACTGTTATTTTGCTAATGAGCCGTGTTTGGCAATGTGTTTTTCATCTCAAAACTGCCCCAAACCGCACCGTTGACACCTCTAGTACTCCGCATTACTGAAGCCAAATCGCCCAAGTTGGTGGAGTCCATGAAGTCTGCAATTTAAACTCCATCTACCTTGTCGGCAGACTTTGCTTCAGTTTTGCGCATTTAATGTGCGAGACTGTCAAGCAAAACATTCTTGGCCACTTAAATGAAATCTCGGTCTTGATATTCAATTGCTGATATCGAAATCTCGACCGAAATTTTGGATCTGACGATCCAAAATTTTGCTTGACAGTCCTGTGCATTAAAGTGAAGCAATGCTCAGGGGCATGCAAGATGGTTTAGGTACGGGAACCTAAGCCTGACTAAATGGAGATATGCATCAGGCCATCAACCATGTCGGAGAATTATTTTAGGTACCTCAGGCACTACTCATCCATAGGTTCTGGGTATACACAGGGGATCCGAGATGAAAGGGGCCTCTCTTCCCTCCTTGGATTCCATGTGTGTGGTTCAGGCCTGTACTAGTATGGTTTTGATATAAAGAACCTGGGCCAGCCTCGTGGCATTTGCTTGACATGAACTCTAATAAAAGAAAGTTTTTTTTTGTTTCTAAGTAGAATTCTGAAGAAAAGTCATGAATCACAAAAAGGGATTGGCCTACACTCCCAGTGTAATTATACCAAAACGTACATGGTCCATCATCTTGGATTGGCCTACACTCCCAGTGTAATTATACCAAAACGTACATGGTCCATCATCTTAATTATATAGACAGCATTATTGTACGAGGATATTTTTCTCAGTTCTCACTTCTCAGCACTATTTACAACAGAAGCGTGGTGCAATACAGATTCGCTCTAGATCTCCGGAACAGTAGCTCCTGTGCAGAAATGCCATTTTGGAATCTTATCTCACTGATGAAACCCAGACTGAACTGAAGATGTAAAAGGTTGCTTGATCTGAAGCTTTTTTTTTCTTTTTGGGATCAATATGGTCTGAAGCTCGATGTCCAACACTTCTGACAAACCCATAAAAACTAATTACAACAGTAGTTTGATCCTGTTCAGGTGCTTCAGATTGCTTCTCAGTATTAGTCTCAGACATTAGTTAATACATTTAATCTGAACTCATGTCCAAGTTCAACAAGAGAAATCCACCATTTTACAAACATAAAAACGAAAAGAAAAATAAGAATATCAAGAACCAAGTAAACAAAGAAGGAACATTTGACAAACTCATGAACATGACTAGTTAAAAGTTAATTCCAGATATGATAATTAGGAAAATTGAAAACTCTAAGAAGAAAATATTATTGAGGCCATCCATATGAACTATGTAAAGGAAAGAAAGCATCAACACCTGCAGATCGGAAATCAGCTTCTTCTCATTTATACATATGATATGTGAGCCCCAATCTTTAAAAAGACCTTTAGTATTTGAATACACCAAGCTTATGTACAAAGTTCTTCATTAAATCGCTTCTGCAATAGATATGTATGTCTTCTCCCAACCATGAAACTCAAAAGAGCTAGGAGATGTGCAAATCATGTATCTTTAGGTATTATTTAATATAAATAGATTTTCATCCAAAATTGTATCAGATCATGGATTAATGGCATTTCAACACACATGAAGGTAAGAGATCCATTAAAGAGAAATTAACCGAACTTGATTAGGATCAAAGCTCAAAAGGAAGTTATTAAAAAAAAAAGGAAAGTTAGAAAAACACAAATCTAAAGCTAAGAAACTATTCGAATTTGGTAACGTAATACAGGGACAAGAACCACTAAGGGAAGGACTTGAAAACAAGATGTGGGTGAAAGAGGGGGGGGGGGGGGGAGAGAGAGAGAGAGAGAGAGAGAGAGAGAGAGAGAGAGCAGATGAGGTCTGAAAACCCTAACTGTAAACGAAATAAAAGCTAGCTTCTGTATAAAATTCTCGTTGGGAAAAATTCTTCAGCTGGTACTTCAGTGAAGGGTCAGAAAATCCAGTAAAGATTACACCATCACAGCACAGAATGCCTTTTCTTAATCTTTACGTACGGTAGCAATGATCTTTATCCCACACTCTAGCAAAAGCTATCATCATTCCCGATTCAGTCGCCACGGATCGGGCAACTTTACCTTAAAACTGAGACAAAACCTAGGCGATCTTCACTGATCATCAGTATTGCACTCGTATAAGTGAGTTCGAGGTCCAAGATCACATTAAACAGAAGCAAGCTAGGGTTCCAGACTTCTTTTTCACCCCATTTTAATTTCTCTGGAGGGGTATAGAGAACAGCCTAGCTGTTAAAGGCAGAAAATGATAGTAAAACACAAGCGCTTACCTTGGAAGATTTGTTCGTTTGTGGAGAAACAAGTCATTTATCAGCCGATGCAGCATCATCAAGATTCCAACGCCGAGAACCCTTGGAGAAGCCAAGTGAATAGTCATCCTTTCCAAGGACTTCTTAAAGTCTTTGAATCTTGAAGATGCTGCATCCGCAAATACTGACTGGGCCGGCCTTATGAGATCTTTGTTCACCATTGTTCCTTCCCATGCAAACATAGCAGAATGAGGAAATAGAAACCCTAACCCTTAGCCTAACCCTAACCCTAACCCTAAGATCCCTAACCCAACCTATAAGCATCCGATGAAGGAAAAGTGATCCGATGGATGAAAAGTAAAAGAGCAGAAACACATACACAGTGGCGACTGATAGGAGGGAAGGAACGATAAAGCAACATATACCAACATGAAGTACATAAGATTCACTGGGAAGGAAAAGCCACAGTACCCCCCCAAAGCACATTTACACCTAATAAAGAAGAACCAGCAGGAGGGAAAGTGGAAGACCTGAGCAAGCATAGATCCACAGAGAGAGAGAGAGAGAGATGGAGAGGAAACTAAAGAAGGGGAGAACATAAAGGAAGAGAAGAAGAGAGTGGAGTGTGTAGTGATGAAGGTTGGGGAAGAAGGTGTTAATATAGAGGATTTGAAGTGTGGAAGGAGATGGAGGAGTGATGAGAAATGAATTGTAGCTAGATGCATGAGAGAAGGGAAGGATTGGTTGGTGATGAGATCTGTCAGGAATCAGGATGGGGGCCGGGAGAGAAGGGTGTTGTGCCCACAACAGTTATACATCGCAATCCTTGGTTCCATAATTACCCATAAACCTTAAAACTCTCTGCTCTGCTACCCTACCCTACTTGCTACAGATGTCAACAACAACATCACCTCTCTCACACTCTCTCTCTCTCTCGTATAATAATACAACACTGTAACGTCTTAGAATGGAAATGGGAACTTTCCCTCTAATAGTTGGCGTTCAGGTTTGGAGGATTTCTTGCTTTCTCTACAAGTTTCTGCTGTTCAACTGGAAGGAATTGACAGTGCCCTGACCTGACCCCGTATGTATTTCAACGGACCCCTCAGGCCACAGGGGATTTTTCCTTTTCTTCTTTCTCATGCATAATTTATCTTTATGACCTTTGTATGAATAATTGATTATGATAATAGGTTGTGAGTGATAAACACTTTTTCATTAGTTGCTATAAACATAATATATTACTTAACAATAAATAAGTTTGATACCATTCAGTGAATAATATATTAAGTAACAAATATTTTTGGGGTTGGTTTCAATTACCTTGTAAAATATATATCAGCTTTAGTTTTGATTTTGGCTCTATTATATTGGTGTGACCTAATTCCGATATCATAGAGATATTGTTAAAGTAGTGATGAAAGCAATGTAGAAGTTGGGGAGACAAGAAAAAAATTCCTTCTAATTTTTAGTGATTTTACCATTTTATTCTTACTTAAGTAGCATTAATTCTGCCCATATTCATTAATGGTGATAAGTCATAAACAGCTTCTAACCCATTTATGAATTTATGTTTAAAACAGTTTATTTTAATGAGAAACAGGGGTCATAAATCATGTCAAATGCATCTACTTATGATAACAAGTCAAATAATCATAAATTTAAGCTAAAGAGAGCCTTAATTAGCTAGTGCATATCAGCTACGCTCACATCACATGTAGAGCTCATTGTTTTTCAATTCCCTAGCTTTTAGGGTTTTTATCCTTGTACTCATGTTCCTGTTCCGATTCCTATTGTTTTTTTTTTTCTTTTTGGGTACAGATTTTTTTATTCTAGTTCTTATTAAGCTGAATTGCTTTGTGTACTTCATTGTATTTTCATGGATGTCCATCTCCAATGTACGTATGACAAGTGTGATGATCCTTTGTGCTTGTCTCTTTCTCCAAAATAGAAATCTTTACCACTTTCTCAATTATTGTGTTTAAATTTATTTTCACTATTTTTTTTTAATTTTTATATTTAAGATACTTAATCAAATTCAAGGGGCTTAATTTGTTACATCTATTTCTTCTTTTTTTACATGAAAGAGAGAGAGAATGGCCCTAAAAATAGAATTCGTGGTTGGATGTTTAGAAAGAAAAAAAAAATTCAAATGGCTTGCTTGTGGAGAAAGAGAAGAAGGAAAAAGAAAGGGTAAACCAAAACACCAAAAAAGAAAAGAAAAAAAGGTAAATTATGCGAGCTTGATTGAATTATAATAAAGTTAAGGTAAGGACTAGAGGAGATAGGGAATGGTTGCATTAAGAGGGACATACCCTGGCTTGTGCCTGACATAAGTTATGATTGAAATGGACATCTTTATATAAGTTTTCTATTATTTCCGAAACTTAAGTCAGTTCAAATGTTTCAAATGTCATTAAAATTGTAAGAGCAATTACATTTACACTTTCTGTGTTTATAAACAACTAGGTTTGCACTCCTTATAATTTTTTCTTAACATCGTTTACCTTCTGTATGTTTTGAATGATATAAGAACTATTCCCTTATTGTTAAAATAATAAAATTAAATGAGTTGTATGCATTATATTTTTAAAATTTTTAATGTTACTTTTCTTTATTTCAAACTTTAAAAAAAAAAAACATATATATATTTTTATTTTAGTAAATTTATTATAATCGTGTTAAAAAAATATTCTTTTTTAAGTAGTTTTCAAAATTCATAAAAAAATAAAAATTGAGAGACTGAATTGAAAACGTATATTAAGAATAAATATGTCATTTTCACATCTAAAATTAACATGTTAAGCACAAGGGTACGTTTGAAATAGTATAAATTTCAAAGGGTGTAAACATAATTATTTGCTATACACAAAGAGTGTAAATGTAATTTGCTCAAATTTTAAATAAAAATATTCTAGGTGCCAAGAATCCTAAACACAAGAAAGTCTAAATACAAGAAAGTATAAAACTTTGGACTATTTCTTTTGTATGTGTCTAAATGTAGTACTTGAATAGCTCCTTTTTTCTAATGGTTTTATAGTTACACGTTGAAGACCTCCGATACAGATGTTAGAGACCAAGTCATTTGTATAGAGCAAAGTATACTAGAAGTTACACTCAAGAGTGGATGCATTGAGATGAGAAATTATTGGGGTGCTGCGTAATTAATGCGCAACACCTGTAGCGAACGGTCGAGATCGAAATCTCTTTCGATTGTTCACAGCAAAGTGCTGCGCAATTATTGCGCAGCACTTAACTCGAGCCCATTGAAACGTTTACAACAAACGCAAAAGACAAATGAGTAAAAGAAAACAAAACTAAGCAAAGATGACATTGATATATTAATTAACTTGGTCCGTACACTAATTTGAATGGTAAATCCACTCGGAAAGTAAAAGGTGTTGTCATGAAAGAAGACGATAATTAAGGGTCATTCAGAAAATCAACCCAACATAAGCGGCTTTGAAAGGTCTTATTAAGGGTCGACAATGCATGGGCCAGCAGCAATGAGATGTAACACCAGAGTTGCTAAACTTGGCTCCACAAACACAGAATATAAGAATTTCAAAGCAAGGAAATGTTTCAATGGATCACCAACCTAGCTACAACAACCACTGTATAATTGGAAAGATAGAGGATGGAAGGAATTAATTAGCCCAATTCGACGTACCTTTGTGTATTTGCCTTTCTTTCAGGGAAAATGAAGAAGACGATAATGGAGTAAACTAACATACAAGAACTGCCACCCAGAATTCTTTCAATCTTTGCATGAATATATAGAAGAAGCCCATAACAGAGATGTTACAGGAGAGGCTTTTGTAGATTCTTGGTACCTTAAATATCTGAGTTGCTCTTTCTATCTTATATATGCCTTAAGATTTTGGGTTGAACAGCAAAGTGATGAAAAATGCTTGGTTTAATTGGTTCATCTCATCTCAACTCATCTCATCTCTGTCCACTTAGCAGCTGGGGGATTAAGAGTCTAAGATAGAATGATAGTTTTTTTCAAATCTTGAGATGATTAAAACCCTAATCCCACTACTAATTGTGATTTTATGGGGTGCAACGTGCGCACTACGTGTAAAGGAGGCAGAATCTGAGAAAGTAGGCTTTATCTTTTCCTCTTTCCAACTATATTATCATCATCGTTGTTCATCGGATTTAACAGTTGAATTAGAAAGAGTCCAAGTAGATAGATTGAATTCATTAATTCGTCCGCTTTGGAAACTGATGGAAGAGATGCGTACGTAAAAGCTAACTTAACGACGAAAAAAACCACACTGACTCACCATTCTTTCCCGTTGGCTTTGGACTAGTGGCTTCCAAGCACTGATCATTCAACAACATTGAATATATAACGCCAAACCAGAGTTGATTAGGGTTACTTTCATATCTTAGGGCTTGACCAATATTTCGTTGTATTCCTAGTGGACAAGGCTTTTAATTCGGATCGTGCTTGGGAGCAACGCTGCTCCCAGTAGTCAAAGGCCCAGATGCATTTTGGAGTTCAAAGCAAATCTGAAACGTTGAATGAATATGGAGTCCATATTTTCTTAGAGATATTATGAATCAACCATGCATATTCGTGGTGCAATGGATTACACTCACAAAACAGTGGATTCTATATGGTAGCAGGTGGGCCCTTCAGCCCTTGGAGTGTTTTGAATGTCTAAGTACATTATCCAGACTCATAGATTAATTGTTACTGATCCAAGATTCCTAACTACCTTTTTTTTTTCTTCCTCGATAGACCTTATCAAAGAATGTTGATTACAAGTATGAATAGTTAATTATAATATGTGAGATACCAATTCAGCCACCAAGACATCTTCCCTAAGATTGAGTAGAAATGAAAGATCACTGTGAGAGCGTTGGACTTTAAGAGGATAACAGTAAGAAAGCATCTCGGTATGTCAATGGACATGGTTGCAGCTAGCATTATTCACCTCATGCAAGTCCTTATTCAATCAGATCACATCACATAAGGACTTGTGAGACAGAAAGAGAGAGACCCATTTTGTTTCAGTCCTGCCCATCAAGGACTGTTGGGCGAAAAAAAAAGAGAGACCGTTAAGGACAATTTTGCTTCAGTCCTGTACATTAAGGACTGTTACGTGAAGAGAAAACATCATTGAATTAAGTCCGGTTGAGATCTTGATCTGATGGTCGTTTTTCTCCGTGTTCATTTATGGGCATGACTGAAGCAAGGTCGAGAGACAGAGAGACTCTGGGTAAATTAATGGGTCTCCAAACTTGTTCGTACGGTAGGGGCCGGCCAAAGCATTGGAGAAGAAGGCACCTGGACGAGCCAAACACCTAAAACGGAATTCTCTACTCCTCCCTGCACTCGCACAAGCCTCCAATGCCAATATAAGGGGAACCAAAGACCACTGTGCTTCACACAGCGCTTCGCATGCAGAATACACAGAGAGAGACCGCGCTAGCTCAGACGTCCCTCACTGTGCGTTTGACTCGTGAGCATGGAAACCATGGAAACTGGAAAGTTTCTCCATTACTTTCCCTCTCTCTCATTCTTGCTTTATTTCTTAATGATGAAGAGAACATTCATTGATTAAAAGAGTTATTAGAAGTGGCATCGATATGTGCAGAGCTTCAGAAGCCAAGAATCATTTGCCAATCTTTCAAAACTCAACCGGAAAACTATCAGCAATAAAATTTGTATTCCATCTCTAAAGAAAGGAATTTTTCTGGCATCCATCCCTCCAACTCTCTGGTGTGAGCTAGCTAGAGACTCTAGACTCAATTAATTAATCAATCATTAATTAAAGATGGATCTCTTTCCAATTCTTATACGTAAATTATGATTACCCTCTTCATCATTAATTATTCTATTTTTTTTTTCCAGTAAAAACCTACTTCATCACTTTACCCACTATGATTTAGGAACCCCGTCCCTTCAGTTTTGGCCTTAACTGATCTGCGTTCTTTGATTGTCCCTTCTTTCAACTAAGATACACAGCAGCAACAGTGTCTCTCTCTCTTGCTGGATTGTTTTCATCCTGACAAGTCTCCTTCTTCCTATTTTCCATAGACAGAAAGGGAGGGAGCAGATAGAGAATCAGTCGAGAGAACCAGCTGTAATGCTTTCCATTTGTGGTTTAGTAATCAAGAAACGAAAAGACAAGCAGACCTATAATATCTTGTAGGTTATGCCAATGGAGAGATTTGCATCATTGCTCTTTCTGTTTTTATGTTTCAATATTCCTTTAACTGGAAGTATTTTAGGAGGCTAGCCATGCGATCGAGGACCTGTTTTTCTCACTAATTAATGAGTTTTATTTACTGGGTGGCATGGGGTAAGTCGTAAGTAAAGAGGGTGTTTTTTGAGAGTGATTATAGTTAGCTACCATTTTAAAGCCTCAATATGGCATGCAGGACTCCACAGGATCGTATGATTAATATGATTAATAGATTATTTATCATTAATGATAAAGGGAATATATTGAAATCAATCAATGAAGAAAATAAGTTACTCACAAGACAACAAGGTTTAAAATCAAAATATGAATGTGTTATTCCCAGAGGTTGACACTCAGAAGGAGGTGATTAGTGTCTCTTAAAAATTCTCTTAAATATGAAAGTTCTTCTTTAATCTCAAGACAAGATTAATGACGATCTTGTAGTCACCACACACTACAATGTAGCTGGGTCTCTCAGAGAGTATTCCACTACTTAATTTGCATTCAAAACATTCTAACATATGCAACATAAAAATAAACTAGAAACGTATGACACCAAATATACGTAGTTCAACCAAACTACCTACATCCACAAAGTATGCCCTACATAGGGCTTCGTATTACTTTATGCTTTTTAGCTAAAATTTGGATCAATACAATAATTAGAGAGCACCTACTCTCAACACACTTAATACATGGAGCACTCACTCCAGTATAAAATCTTGCACCCACAAGGAAATGAAGCTATAACTTGAAAAAGTCATACCAAATAAGCAACTACTTTGAAAGGTATTAGTATTCAAATGAGAGAAATTAGAATAGGAAACTCATCTACTTTTTTAAATATCTTCATCAAATTATACTTTTACGCGTCTTCTCTATACTAATCCTACTTCTTGGCTTGTCTTCCATGTTTTTCTTGATCTCCCGAAGCCAAAAACCCCCAAAACTACATTCTATTACGCCCAAATTTGAGCTTTTGAAGAGAAAAGAGCATGAATGTTCAGGGTTCGTTTGATCACACTTTCTAGATGCATCACAAATAGTATCTAACCTTAAAATAGTTCAATAACCACTTAAAGTGGCGCGTCACATCTAGGCCATCAGATCCTTTAGGTAATGTAAGATTAGAGTACCCTTCACAAGATTATTTCAAATAGAATTTTTCTGATTTTATCTTTAATCTACGATACACATGATAATTTTAACCACCATGCTTCACGACACACCATTTAAAAAATGTCCCCAACCTGCCAAAATCTACGCGATGGAATCTTTACCATATTGATTATTATGATTCCAAGCGCATCAATCTTTTACCATATTGATTATTATGATTCCAAGCGCATCAATCTTTGTCCGTAAAATCAGATCTTTATATTTAGCCTATTTATAACCGTTGGATTTGCACCATTCAAGCTTTCTTAATTACACATTCTTCCCTGAAACATAGTTCTTCTTTTAAAATGACCCCAAAACTCTTTAACGCACCCTCACAATCCTAAAACTGTGTGGAAAAGAAGACTCCATAAACTATATTTTTCAGTTGTTATTAAACTCAGAAAACAATTGCATGAGCACCAAAAGTTCATCCAAGAACTATATTGTGACTTGTGAAATCAAATCTACTATCCTAAGAACATAACTCTCAAATCTTCTCAAAATGTATCATCAAATCATTTGGTTCACAATCCAATTTATTTAGGATTTTTTTTTTTGGTTAGAAAGTGTTGTTAGGAGTTCGATCAGTGGTATAGTTTGAAGGGGATGAGTGCTTTGGTGGGGATGTCGGTGCTCTACACTCCCTTGGTTCGACCAAATTAATGGGCCTGGAGGATGGGCCTGCCGTACAAAAGATGTGTTATTCATTCGGGAAGACAAATTACCTTCGTGTCATATGGGCCTTATCACGTTTGATTTTTGGGAAATGGGCTGGCTTGTACCCAATCCTTGGGTAAAGAAGAAGCTCTTGTCTTGTTTATTGTAATCTTTTCATGGTCAATTTTTTTTGGGGGGAAAAAAAATAATAATAAAATTTAAAAGAAAAACCCTAGTAGGTTAGGCGACTAGGTGTCACAGGAATGACATCAAGAGAGAGAGGGTGACTCAAATCATTTCGGGGGACCTGGGCCTGGGCCAGGAGCGGCAATTGCTGGGTTCTTACATTGCAACTTCCTACTTGGAAGAAATAGAATAAGAACCTGATTCCTTCTAAAAGCATGTTCTAAAAGTACTTTTATTTAAAATTACCACAATCAATCAAGGAGCCTCAACGCCAAGATCATGGGCCCAGCGCCGAAAAATGGGAGCTCACAGCTCGCTGCACACAGAAAGTCGGTGAGTGGACTCGTGATTCATTTACTGGTCATGGCAATGCAACAAGTATCGTACGTATGGAGCGGTTTCAGAGCCTCGTTCGAGAATCGAAACGAGCTAGTGAGACCTTATCAGCACCCGATTGATCAGTTAACTAAGTTACCCACATTGGGTGGTTTTTGAATTCAAAGAACTGCACAACCCACTAGTTAAGAACGGTGGAGCAAAGACACTATTCTTCACGCCTTGTGGAGAGATAGACAAAGTCACTTACAAATTAAGAACTAACAGAAGCAATTACATATCATGAAGCATCAGTAGTAATTAGTAACATACATAAAGAGCAGAAAGAATCAGAATCATGCAGTATCCACATTCCACAACACAAACAGTTTGGGAAGAAAAAGACAGAGTTGGTTGAAAACCCATTCTTTCTTCAGGAAGTAGGGTAAGCGCAAGTTTGACGTGTTGGTGCCATGGAAAAGAGAAGGTCAAGATCAGGTGGGTTGAAGTAACCATTCTTGGGTGGGTCTCTGTTCCTCTTGTAAACCGGTTTCTTCTTGGGAGGCGGTGGGCACACGGAGGAAGCCGCAGGTATCCAACAGTCTCCACGCTTCGGCGTCTGGCATCCATCCTCTATGCTCTCCATTCCCCTCTTAAGCTAAAACCCGAACAGCACACAAGAAGAAAAAGAAGAAGAAGAAGAAGCAGAAAGAATGAAAAAGTTGAGTAACGAGAGTAGAATCTGTGAGAAGAGAGAAAGTTGCCAATAGCGAAGCTAACAGAAAGGCAGAGGGAAGGGTTTCGACTTTCGTGTATATATATATGATATCGGTGTGAACCGCGAAACCGCTTTGGAAGCTTGGGGATGGATGGATGGCTCCTGATTTGATTTGAATTGGAGGAAGACACGCGGAAAGTAGTGGTGGGTGGGAGAGGAATAGTGGGGCCCGGCTCTCTGAGTCTCTCCGATGGATCATAAGATCCGTGATGGAGGGAGGAGCGTAACTGCATAGCCATGCACGTCGTGGCATCCAAACCCACGATCTTTATCGGTTAATGGAGGAACCTTGCTTGCTTCAGTCCAGCGTGAGTTCTCAACCGCCGCCATCCCCATGGCCCATCCAGATTCCTCCGTTCCGGTCAAGATCCGAGGGTCTGAAAACTCACCTCTCCCCGAAGACATTGTTGTTCACCTGGCCGCTTGTAATGACCCAACCCCATTGCCCTATAAAAAAAAAGCTCCCTTGTTGAAAAAATGGCTTAGCGTAACTGCGTAACTGCATAGGAGTTCCCTGTGTTCTGGTTCCGGTGGAGCCCAACTACATCTGGTAGGCCAAGTGGCATATCTGGGTCTTTGGATTTTTATTTACAGATGCTGTCAGCAGCCAACGGTCGAGATTCGACAACGTCATCAAATTTAGATTTAATGGTCCAGATTAAAAACTGGAGAGTATTATATGAAAATATAACTTCTTTTTCTTCCTCTCTATCTGTTCCTTTTTTATCTTTTTTTTTTTTTTTTTTTTTTGTTTTTTGTTTTTGTTTTTGTTCTTTTTGTTTTTTTTTTTTGGGTTTTAGGGTTTATAATTTTACAAACTCAACCCATGGTAGGTAGCCAAATCTAAACCCATCAAAAGACTGATTCTCACGGTCAGAATCTCCGCCGGCAGCTGATACCCGACAATATTCTCCGATGAGGACTTCTCCGGTTTTGCATCCCTCTCCTCCTTCGTCGTTTTCCCAACCAAAAATAATCTTTTGGTAAATTTATTAGGTATTGTTGTTTGTCAAACCTCGACTAACACATGGATATTGGATTTAGGTTCGATAGATCACATCACCATTAATCCTACTTTATTCTATTCATTAAATCCCATTAATTCTAATCATATATCTTTACCGGATGGTTATGTTGTTCCTGTTACTAGTTCAGGTAGTGTTTTCATTTGTGATAGTGATTCTTGGGATAACATTCTCTGTGCACGATCTTTTCATTTCAATTTGTTCTCTATTAGCCGCTTCACTGACAATTCAAATTGTAACGTTATTTTTTATAAAGATTCTTGTATTTTTTAGGACCATCAATTGAAGAGGATTTTGGCGACGAGTAGACGCAATGATAATCTTTACCATCTTGATACAATGTCTCTTTTTCTACCGTCGACCACTGGTTCTCTTTCTTCTTTTGATATTTGGCATTGTCATTTGGACCATGCACCCAGACACCCTTTCCCCTACCACTTTAAATAATTTATATGCTGATGTTACTTTCAATTGTACCCTTGTTTTGTATGTTCCATGGCAAAACAAACTAAATTGTTATTTTCTTTTAGTATTATATCTACCCTTGCTTGTTTTGATTTAATTCATTTGGATGTTTGGGGATCTTATAAAATTAAATCTCTCTCGGGTGCACGTTCCTTAGTACCGTGACTTCTCCCATAACACATGGGTCAATATTATGGGATATATATATATATATATATATAAATGTGTCCAAACCATTATTTATTTAATTATTCAAATATCCACTACCATCTTGAGAGGCCTCACTCCATTTGAAATTTTTTCTATGGACAAAAAGACTATAGGATTTTTGACATTTCTTCAAAAAAAGATTTATGTCACAAGAGATATTACTTTCCAAGAACACATTTTTTCTTGTGCCCTTCTAAACAACTCCACCACTTTACAACATGTTTTACCTTTACTTGTATAAGATGTCCCCAAAGAGTTTAATAATATCTTCTCTACACCACTTGCCAATCCTTTATCTTTTCATGTCGTCCCTTTAGACTTGGTGACTAACAGCCAAGATGCCACCCTTATACAAGAAGCTCCCACTCCTACTGAGGTTGAACCTATACATCCTAATGAAATTACTTCCATTGCAGGCCCTAAATCTCAATGTTTCTATCACCTCTCGTGTCGTTTTACAGATTTTCATTGCACCTTCCCTCTGTTTTTTCAATCCTTATAGGAGACAGGTACTAATACACTCTATCCTTTCTCAAATTTCTTGAGCTATGCTAACTTTTCATCCTCACACATGGCTTTCCTTGCAGCTATATCTAATGAGATTGAATCTAATAATTTCACAGAGGCAATGAAACATTAGGAATGACGTCATGCTATAAAGGATGAAATAGGGGTCATGACTCTTAATAAAACATCGACACTTGCTCCCCTACCACCAGGAAAGAAACTCATGGTTATCATTGGGTATTTAAATTAAGCGTAAGGCTGATGGCACCATTAAACGACACAAAACACGTTTGACAACAAAATGCTACACTTAGGTTGAGGGAGTAGATTTTATAGAAACATTTGCCCCAGTGGCAACACTTGTGATTGTACGGATACTTTTAGCAATTGCTGCTACAAATGGATGGCCTTTGGAACAAATGGATGGCCTTTGGAACAAATGGATGTAAATAATGTTTTTTTTTACAAGGCGATCTCAATGAAGAAGTTTATATGTTGTCACCTCCTGGATATCCAAAAAAGGGGGAGAACTTGGTTTGTCCCCTACATAAGTCCGTATATGATCTCAAACAAGTCTCCGGCCAATGGTACTCTAAATTTTCCATGACTTTGAGCGAATACGGTTTTACCAACTCCAACTTGGATCACTCTCCTCTTAAATATCGCCAATGTATTGACACTATCAATACACCATTGACATTCTTCTATATGTTGATGATATTGTCATCACAAGTTCTAGCAAGCCATTGATTGACTCTATTAAGGCCATGCTCCTTAAAAAAATTTATATCAAGGACCTTGGGAAGCTGAAATATTTTTTGGGCATTGAGGTTGCACGCCCTAATAAAGGACTTCATCATTGTTAGCACAAATATACACTTGACATTTTGATCGATTGTGGAATTATTGGGGCACAGCCAATTGACGCTCACATGGAGCAACATCTAAATTATCTTTAGATAGTGGTGAAGTTCTTTATGACTTGTCACAATATCGAAGACTAGTCGAGCATCTAATTTATTTGACTGTCACTAGGCGCAACATTTCTTATGCTGTCAATATTCTCAGCCAATTTATGCATGAACCTCGGTAGCCTCACCTTGATTCTGCTCATAGTCTTTTCAAATATCTCAAAGCCTTCGTGGGCCTAGGATTTTACTTTTCAGCCTTGAATACACTTTGTCTACTTGCATATTGTGACTCGGATTCGGCAAGTTCTCTGGCAACCCGAAGATCCACCATAGGATATCGTATTTTTTTAGGGAACAATCCAATATCATAGAAGACAAATAAGCAACGCTCGATATCATGTTATTCTACTAAAGCTGAATACCATGCTATGGCTAATAGAATTTGTGAACTTCAATGATTAACCACACTACTTCAAGAGTTTTAGTTGAATTCTATCACTGCACAGCCAAGGTAACCTCTCTTAAGCTATAAATACTCATATCCTCATCATTATCAAATAGACATTCTTGAGTTATTCCCACTAGCATCGAGATCTGCAATTTGATTTCTTCATCTAAATTTGTGTGCTCCATTAACTTGATTGTAGGAGATGTTACTCAACCAACCCGGTTGAGCATGCTCTTGCTGTTTAGGTTGTTCATGTGATCAAGCAAGACTTTCCAGCAACACATACCATAGATAATAAATTTATTGTATATGCTATATATAACAAATTGCATTGATTGTACATACCATAGGTAACTCATTGTTGTATTGTACAAATAGTGATAATTTACCACACATTAGTCAATAAGAGATTTACATTATATGAAATTTCTTTTCTAAAAATGTCTCAATCCTAACCCCCTTTTTTTAGGGGCAAATCTTAAACCCTAATTCGCATCAACAAAGTCTTCGGAAGGGGGGGGGGGGGAGAAAAATAACAAGGAGTGCAACAATGGCAAAATACATCTTTAGGGGCAAGTGACTATACACACAACACAACACACCTTGTCCCAACGCGCCGGGTGGCGCTCCTGGCTTGGCGCCGCGAAGTGACTATACGAGATGAAATTTTATCAGGTCCATTCATCAGAAATGAACCATCCATTTCCCTCTGGATCAGTGACACGTGTTTATGAGTTACATCGAAGTGTTAAGATTAAATGAAAATGAAAAAAAATTTGAAACTTCTAAATCTAATCTCAACCTTTTGATGTAACTAATGAAAATATATCATTCATCCATAAGGAAAAGCTTTTTTTACAAGTAACTGGGCTTTGGTAATTCTGCCTGATTTAGATAAACTAAGCCCACACTGTCCATGCCCATCCATCTTAGAAGTTAGCAGAATAAAACTCCACCAAAATCAATGTTACATATATCAATGGGCTAAGACCAAAAGATTTTGGCTGATTGGATTGGTCAACGTATTTGCTTTGTCAATTCTCAGAGGAAGTAAAATTATACAACAAACATGCTTTTAAGATTTCGAGAAGTAAAAGAATGCTGCTAAGGAAAATGTGAAAGAGGAAACTCAGAGAGAAGGTTATGAGTTTTGATCATAACAATAATTTGATGACGCAGCCCTGCATTAATGATTGGTGGGTACATTATCATAAGAAATATTATATACGTTTCGTGTCATACGATGCACAAGTAAAGGGATTGTCTCAACACGTTACAAAATCAACATTATAAGGGGATAAAACTGCAACCAATATTAAAATCACTTAATATAAAAAATATCTAGCAAAAAAATAATGTCAAGAGACACAGGGGTCGTGCTTCAGTGTGTGCAGCACTGCGTAGCATATGGTCGAGATTGAGATTTGATCGTTCGTTTACAAAAGTAAGTTCAACATTTTTACAAAATAGACGATCGAGATCGAAATCTTGATCTCAACCATACTTTATAGCTACTATACATTAATTATGCATACTGAAGCAAAATGAGAGAGATTCCCACTAAGTCCTGAAAATTAGCTCTGACTTTTTTAATATAATATAGAAATATGGTTGGGGTTTGATGAGTGATGTGTCATCACCAAGCTAGCTTTTATGTCACGTATCAGCATAAGATGTTGAGCTCCTCCATACAATATAAAAATATCTATCCAACATGAAAATATCTTTTTTGGGTAAGTATTTCGTCCCCCCAAAAAAAAGATATCTTGACATGTAATATAAAGTAAGTTTTTTCCTTTTTTTTTTTCAAAATTCGAGAACAGTCAATGGGTGAGGCAACCAATGCACGTGAGTGTGAGTGTGAGTAAGAAAAAGTAAATAGAGGGTTCAAACTTCAGTGTTACTGTGTTGCCAACGGTCGAGATCAAAATATTGATTTAGATTTTAATCTTGAACGCTGGTAGCAGATGCTGTGCATTGTTTGACGTTCAAGTTTAATACTTAATAAAAAAATTATATTATATATTAAATTTATATAATTAACTAATAATACACGCGCAAATCCAAAAGATTTCTGAATTATGTAGACAGCAATATCGGAGGAGTTTTTAGTTTGGAGGGTGGGAAGTTGGGAACGTGTAAGTGAGGGGTGGGCAAGAAACCACGCATGCATACATGGAGATTTGAAGGGGTCCACGTAGTTTGTTGTAGAATTGTTTGCGAGCAAGGAGCCCACAACTGTCTCTAGTGTAAGTAATTGTTTTAGGTTGGTTGCCCTACGTGGTCCAATGCTCTTAAAGTGCTCCAAACACACCACCTGCTCTACATGGTCCAATGCTCTTATTTTGTCATAGGAAAAAATTGTTTGGGTGCTACACATTAATTGCGCAGTATCATGTTACGCACTGTTGAGATCAAAACCAGAATTGTTGATTTCACAAAATTGATTTCTACACGTGCGAAAAGAATGATAGAGATCGAAACTTCAACTCTCATTTCGATATCGACTATATGCTGTGTGGTGCTACACATTAATTACATAACACTCAAGGAGGACACCTTGGGTGCATGGCTGTGGTTCCCTCCAATACATTTTACCTTTTCATTTTTTTCATCTTAAAAAAAGACGATTTTTTTTTGTTTTTTACCCAAAATTTTTGACTCGACTTGTGTGAGTGCACCGGGTCAAAAGACTCAAAACCTACTTTTCCATATATGTCGAATTTTTCTTGGAACAGCACTGTTTCTAGCAATAGACATCTAAGACTGTTTAAATATATGATTTTCCTAATCTATTTAAAGCAATAAATTTGTGTTGTCCACTTGTCCACTGCTGAGTGTAGCACCGCTCTCAAACAAAATCCGACATAAACTTGTTTTGCACTAGTCTTCTTTTGACTTCAAATGTTGAAAAGATAATTTTTGTTATCGTACAATTTCTTGTTAAGGGGTAACTAAAATATAACAGTAACAGTAAATGAAGAATTGGTTTGAAAGATTCTAACATGCAAATGATTCAATAAAATTGTACAAGCTAGCACTGTAAGTCAAGGATCTACACTTTGTACCGATGATTGAAAGACTAGATTCTTAAGATTTTGTAGAAAAATTTAAAGCCAAAAGTCTTCAACTTCTGAAAATACAAAAAGACACATGCAGGTATGGATTGAAGTCGGTAAAATCTGTAGGGTACGTAGCATTTCAATTCTGTACGTCTTTGTTCTATGAAGATTTCACAGAGAGTCTCTGAGAAGAGATTACGTGTAGGAGATGAGGCTTAATTGCTTTGACACGCACAGGGGCAAGGTGGGGTTAGGGTTTGTTTGTGGAGTTCAGTTATTCTTTGTTGCACAGAATACTCAACACCTGTCTCATGCATCACCATTTAAAACACAACATATTGAGTCATTTTAGGGAAACAAATGTGACAGGTGTTAAGGGCTAACCAAACATCTCTAATTCATGCTTGCCACAGGATGGATGAGCCGCTGAGATGAAGTGGATAACCAAAGTTTAGAGAGAGAGGTTTTGATGAACTGGGCAGGTAGCCTGAATTGAGAGAGAAGCACAGAGAGTAGTACCATGAAGATCGCTTGCTGATCGAGTGTTTTTTGAGAGGATGGTTTTTCTCTCTCTATCATCAAAGTCGTCACCTCTCTGCTCTATGGATTGAAAGCCCAACAAGTGCAGGACGAATTTGTCTCTACTTACCTCACCCTTTACGCCTGGGTTTGGTTACTTCTACTTAAAATCATACTGTTATATAATACTTTTCCTTTAACCCCTCACCTCCATCTTTGTGCTTCTTCACCTACTTGTGATGTATCATTATAAAAATTTCCCCCCTCCTCCACACCTCATCATCCCCCCAATTCCCAATTCTTCCCATTCTGACTTGTGACACCACCATGCAGCCCTTCTCACCCTCTTTTACTTTCCTCTTCCTCCTTTCTCCTCTCTCCTTCTTCTTCTTCTTCTTGCTCTTTCAATGGCGTCAACATCACCATCACCACCACCGTGGTAAGCTCCTCCCACCCGGTTCCATGGGTTGGCCTTACTTCGGTGAAACTCTAAAGGCCTATACCCAGAGCCCCAGCACCTTCTTCTCCAATAGGAAGAATAGGTATGGTGATATATTCAAGACACATATACTAGGTTGTCCTTGCGTCATGGTTTCCAGCCCTGAAGCTGCAAGGACCGTGCTTGTGAGTAAAGCTCATTTGTTCAAACCCACTTTCCCGCCAAGTAAAGAGAAGATGATAGGACGTGAGGCACTTTTCTTCCATCAGGGTTCATACCATTCCATGGTAAAGAAGGTTGTCCAATCCACCTTACTTCCTACTGCAATCAGTGGATCTGTCTCTGGAATTGAACAAATTGTACTCAACTTCCTTCCTTCCTGGGACAACTCCACCATTAACACATTTGAACAGATGAAGAAGGTAATTCAATTCAATTCTCCCTCACTACACGAGTAATATATATTATTTATCCATTTTATGTGGCCCTTAATTGTTCGATCTCCTTCGCCTTTTCTATAGTATACTTTCGAGGTGGCAATGCTAATGGCCTTTGGTGAGGTTTGGGACATAAACAAGGCGAGGATCAGAGATTTGTATCATTGCTTGGAGAAAGGTTACAATTCCATGCCTTTTGACTTCCCTGGCACTCCCTTCCGCAAAGCAATGAAGGTAAATTACTTGTTTCAGTCCCACATTGCTCCAAAATAAGTACTTGCCAACATTTGTGGTTCTGATTCTGATATGGGTTTTAATTAACATGAAACCAATATCATGCATCTCAGGCAAGAAAGCTTCTTAACGAGACCTTGATAAGGGTAATCGAGAAAAGAAGGGAAAGAGAAAACCAAGCAGTTGAGGGATTGTTGGGAGTTCTACTGAGGTTTGAAGACCACAACCATAACCGTCTCACTGACTCTCAAATTGCTGATAATATCATTGGAATCATATTTGCTGCTAACGATACAACTGCCACCATCCTCACCTGGACTCTAAAATATTTACATGATCATGGAGATGTCCTACTATCTGTAATTGTAAGTAAATTCCCCTTCATTCTTCTTTTCACTGAGCTTATTTCTGGCCAGTTGTCCTTATTGATTACTCACATGTGAACCTTAAGCAATTACATCTGTTTCTTGGGTTCGGATCCATTTGTCGATAGCTTCTCGTCACCAGTTGTTCGAAACAAATCCCTCTAGTTGAGTAACCCAATCAAGAAATAATAATTTTCTGCAGGAAACAGAAAGATAGTTCCATTGAGTTTCCTTCTTATTTAATTTGGCTTCTTTTTAGAGAAGCAAAACCCTTTGTTTTTTCGTCATATTTTAACAATTTTAGTGACTGAAGTTTTTTAAATTTTGGCATGAGAAAATACGTGAAATAGAAGTAAGTACTAAATAAGATTCACCGGAAATGGGGATATTTTTTTTTGTTTGCAGAAGGAACAGGAAGAGATAGAAAGAAGATTAATGGAAGAAAGACGTGGGCTTACATGGGCTGATACGAGGAGGATGCCGTTGACCAACCGGGTACACCACCATTCCTGAGTACTATATATACATAGTACTACGAATAAGGAATTTTTTATTTTTTGTTCTTCCATTCCTTCTTCAGATCATTGTAGTTATTCATATAGGAGTGATTAATTATTGCAGGTGATTCAAGAAACACTAAGGAGAGCGAGCATTCTTTCCTTCACATTCAGAGAAGCAGTTGAAGATGTAGAGTTTGAAGGTTACATAATCCCTAAAGGCTGGAAGGTTCTTCCCCTCTTCCGAAGCATTCATCTCTCCGCTGATTTCTTCCCTCACCCTGAAAAATTTGACCCTTCAAGATTCGAGGTGATCTCTCTCTCTGTCACACAGACACACACAGACACACAGATGAGAGAGTCAGAGAGACGAGTGGGTCTGCTACTGTCGTACTGGTTATTCTATCCTTCAAATGATATGGTTATTCTATCCTAAAAATAGTGGTTGGTGAAACAAGGGAGTAAAGTTTCTAAGGTTGTAGTGGGTAGATGGACAAATCGAAAGATAAGACTCTCTAGGAAAGCAATTGAGTATATGCATGAATGCTCGTGAATTGATTTTGTTTGTAATGGTGTATGTATCAAGTGTGGATCATCTCTTCTCTGTGCTTCTGCCCCGGATCACCACAAATACAAATATCTGGTGCCCACAAGTAAAAAGTGAGAAAAAAAAAGTGAGATCCATCATCTATACCCTGTAGTCCTTGTAGTCTGTGATCGACAAGCGTGGAGAGCACCCTGTGCTTCTTGGGGGTGATGGTCCGGGCTTTAAATGGTTAAAAAGAAAAGGAAAAAATTTTAACTTGTGAAAAATGTCAATATGTTTTATTGTAATTGATGCAGGTTGCACCAAAACCAAACACCTACATTCCTTTCGGCAATGGACTGCATTCATGTCCAGGGAGTGAGTTGGCCAAGCTTGAGATATCCATCTTCCTCCACCACTTCATCACCACTTACAGGTCTCGTCTTTAAATCACTTCATCTTCGCTCTCTACCCACTCTCTTTGTCTGACTCTTAATTTCTTATTTGTATAACCAATAGCATTGCTTAGTAGTGAGAGGAGGAGAAGGAACCACCATGGTCATAGCCCATAGGTATAGAGGATCGAATAACAGGTGGCAAGCATGCAACCAAGTAATTAGAAAATTAAGACCTGAGTGACCCAGGTGTTCGATCTGGAGCTACTCAAGGAGAATCTTCACCTAGTGGTTGATGGGTATCAAAGAGATGCTAGGTTGATAGTTGAATGCCAAGTGGAACTCTCTTCTGTTTGCTTCATAATGAATAAGAACTCTCCAATATGGAGTTGCTTTCCATCCCTTGTTTTGAGGAAGGGAGATGCAACAAATGAGGACCCTATTATTTAAGCTTCTAGTTACTGATTACCATTGAAAAGTTATTCAGTAATGACAATCACCAAGAACACCTCTTGCTGAAGAGGTCATAAATCGATTTTTCTTATGGTATATAAAATTGTCCCCACCCTTTAATATAATTCACCAATTCTAATTTTCTTTTTAGTGATTACTAATAATTATGATTGAAATTATTGCTCGCACCGCATATATATACAGGTGGGACGTAGTAGGAGACTGCGATGGAATACAACACGGTCCCTTTCCTGTACCAAAGCAAGGACTACCCATACAGGTCACCGCGAGGAAGAAGAAGACAACAAAGCTACCCTAATTAACACCTTGCAAGCTAGCTACCTAGCTCCCAAATTCCACAAGCTCTGAATGATTTGATGTGGGTGTTGAGGGTTATTAGGAGGTGGGGATGATTAACTAATGTGGGTTTCTTTATACTTACTTGAATGTAGTGGACAATTGTAAGATACACGCATGCAGAAGATTTAAGAAAGCTCTCCTGTGTTTTTGTGAGGATGATATAGGCTACAAAGTGGGTGCATACATATAATAGTTAGTTAGACAATTTATATTCATGGACATGACTCATGTTAAGGGACCGAATCTGCCTTGTGTCATAACATGAGTGTGGGTTATACAATTACATGAGTGATGATGTATGACTATATGAACTGACTGGCTAAAGAAGATCCAAAATCGTATTATTGTTGTGATCATTAAGTAGCATACTTTATTTTCTTCTGTTCATGTAATTGCTATCAGGTTTCTCAGTTGACTTTTCTCCATGCTCCACGTATAACACTTCGAGGGAGAAAAAGAGAGACAGAGACACATTACTATATGCTAGACAACTTTAATGGTTCTCTTGTCTCTTTATCTATAGCAAACAAAATGATGTTTGGTGCCTTGGTATCGCATAAAAAAGACACATATGATAAATTAATGCTTCAATGTGTTAGGAGGTACCCAAATCTCTCCACTTAATCATTTGAGATTCCATGGTCACCATATCCCATGTGTTAGGAGGTACTCAATCTCTACTCTCTAAATTATTTGAGATTCCATAGTTGTTCTATCCCATCAGATCTTTAGTTAAAGGAGAAAATGCAAATAAATACATGTAACACCTGCAAGATTTAGAAAAATTTTCAGCACCACCTCCTGAGTTGTCTCATAAAATTAAAGATTATCTCTTGAGTTACTTAATTTATCAATTAAACCCTCTATAGGAGAAAAATATAACAATGTCACCCTCTTGTCGTAAGAAATTTACAGTCAACTACTGATGTAAGCAAGTTAAACTAAAAAAATTAAAAAAATTAAAAAAAAAAAAAAAACCTGAATAAACCTACACTCAACTCATCTTCTTGTCGTCTACAACCAGTCATTTTTACCTACCATTCTTGCATGTTCATGATTTTTCTCCTATGAGTATATTTTTCATTTCCTTCTCCTTCACCTTCTTCCCTTAGAAGTTTGGGTAAAATTGGAAATGAATAGATAAAAACAAACTGAGATTAATGGTACAACTATGTTAGTAATAGGGTCCGAAGACTCCAAATGATCAATTAGGTAACTTAGGAAATGACATTAATTTTAGAAAATAACTCTAAGGGCCAGTTTGGTTATTTGAGTCTAAAGATTTAAAAAATCTAGAGATTTCAAATCTATGGAAATATGTTTTATAAAACTAACTGTTTGATTAACCGTTTTTGAAGAACGGATTCACCTAAAACATTTATGGAATCGTGGTTCAAATGCTTAATGCTTTTAGTGGTGAACTTGGTTTCACCCATACCCTAAATCTGATTTACTTTTGTGGTGAACCAGATTTCTGATCGGTTCCTGACCACGTATAATCTCCCTTTGTAATCCGGTTGGCGTTCATGCCCGGCCCATGTGGTTTTGAAAATTTCTCTAAGATTTATTTGTAATTATATTTTTAAGATGAATTTACCATATTCTAAAATCTAATTCTTTTTAGAGTTTTTTTCATGATGCCCATGGGTCTAAGTTCTTGATTGTTAGAAAATATATGAAACTCCTAATAATTGAATTTTTCCAAAACATAAAGTTATTTTTCTATTATTGAAATGACTATTTTGGTCATGGAGTGAAAAAAATATATAATTTTTATTTTATTTTACCAAACATCACTTAATTTTTTCAAATTTACAAAACTACTTTCCTAAGTCTTGAGACTGAAATGGCAAAAGAATTCTATTTGAGAAACCAAGATGGCTCCCCACTTGTGCAAATCAGCGAAGCTCATGGGACCATGGCTTCTATGCTCTCTCTCTTCACTTTCAAACTCCCATCCTCATTCGATCCTTATTTCAAACGATTCATGACCAGAGACTGGTCTGAGGAGAAACTAATCTACTGGGTTTCCCTCGACCTTTTCTGGAAAACAAAAACCTTGCATCAGAAAGATCTAAGGTTCGGGACTTTGTCTCTATCGATTCTGAATTTCAGCTGCAACAATTATCTTTTAAATTTTGCTAGATTTTTCATTCGAAGTCCCAGAAAAAGAACAAAATGGTGAATCTACATTGATCGCAGAAAGATATGAACAGAAGGGAGGAAAGTAACTCAAATAAGTATATTGAATTGGCAACCGTATCAGCAAGCAAATTCTGCTTCAGAAAAAAAAACCTCAAATTGCAAAACCCTAAAATTTCAGCATTTCAAGCTCAACAGTCAATTCCAACATGCCAAATTCACAAACTCTTATCTGCAGCATTTCGTGACATCATGAGGAAGGAAAATTGCAGATCAAAACAAGGTAGTAGTCAAATCTGTTTGCAGAAACCCTAACTCATTCCAACAATGCCTCATGAATTGAAGAGTACGAAACAGAGATCCAATAAGAGAGTAAATTAATTAGCTCGAGCTACTCTGGTTTTCTCAACAGAAAGTTTTCGTTCCTCTCCAATTTAGGGACTCTTCTCTTTGTTCTTTCAGAATCTTAGTTGCAGAGAGCAGAGAGAATCGCATTGGAGAGAAGAAGAAAAAAGGGGTCCAGACAAAACCCTAATAACTTAAAACTTAAAGAGCAAAGATTCTCTTAAGTTTAGATTCAAAATTGAATTGAATATATTTTAGGGTTTTCATGAGAGAGGCATTATTATCATTTTACATGGATGAGGAGCATTTCGGTCTACTCTTCTAGTAGGAAGGCAAGGCTAAGAGAATGAGGTAAATTCAGTTTGTTGAAAAGCATGTGCCTTGCATAATTGCACATGTAAATGATTTATGGATTTCATAAACTAACAACTCACTTACAATAAGTTGATTACAGGTCGGTCAGGCATTAACATTCATGACGAACTCTCCAGCATGAACAATGTAGTTCTAAGATGGCTGAAAGCATTCTCATTAGGACTTTGAAGTAAACATTTTTCTTTCACCTTTTTTTTGGGTCTGCAACCAAACCCAGTATCCCATCATTTTCTCACGCCATTCCAAGAGAATGACAGGTTACATGGTCAGAGCTTTAACTTTTCCTGCGTGTACAAAGGGTAAACTATAAGCTAAATATGCAGATGGTGCTGCTTCAAACCATGTAGGATGCATCCATTCCATTCTCTCCACCATCCTGCCACCCAGAACCTGCTCTATACTTGCACACAGGACAAGTGCCTTGCTGCCGCAGCCATGGGTCGATGCAGTTAGCATGGAACTTCAAAAGAGAATAGTAGATCATTGGCACCAAATAACAGATAAAGTCAATATACAGTCTTAAGTTGAAGTTACCATCAGATGAATCATAGAAAATACAGAACTTTAAAAATTATTTGTCAAAAAGCAGTAAAGTCGAACCTGATGCAAGCATGGCAAGCTGCGGATGATTTCCCCAACATTAACTTGTTCCAGGCAAACACTGCATGTCAATTCATCATCTGGAGACTTGATGTTTCCATCACCCTTGCAAGAGTCTTGCTTTTTCTGTTTGACAAAACAATGATATCAAAATTGATCAATCGCTTTTTAAATGCAAGAATATTTATAAGTAGCTAAGCTTGACTCGCTCATGCATTAACCATGCTGCAAATTAGTGTCAGAGAGAATATCCAATGGCCACAAAAAACCCTCAATCATGTATGGTTCTCTTTTTTTCTCCCCACCCTTCCATTCAGAACAATGAAAGAAACACTTTGTGGAGTAAATATGTCTCAAAATCAGCTGTAAAAAAGGCACAAAGGAGAAATATAATGGGAATAACTATCAATACTTTAAGGGGCAGTGAAACAAAACACAGATGATTGAACACCATATACTGGTTACCTCTACTCCAAATTCTAAGATCAGAAAGATATTAGAAAGAGAGACATCTACGATTTGGCAAAACAGAAGGATGAGAAACCACTAGGGATTATACTTACAGTCATACTGACAGAGAAAAGCAGAAAGCTAGAAGAGGTATTATCATATTTGTACCCGGTTATTTATGATTATCTTATCTTATAAAATCCCAAAAATTATAAATAAAATCCAAAAAGGCAAAAGAATCAGATGCTCAACAAATCAGATAATAATTGGCTGAATACGAAGGGTAATCATTTCCGTATTTGATTAGTTTCGGACCAATCCAAATTCTTCTAAATGGATATGAATGCAAATTCAAAAGCAGATTTTGGTTTTCCATTTATATGTGTAGGGCTATTTGACAATTAGAAGGCTGGACAGAAAAGAAACAATCAAGTTACTAAATGTGATCTCAAGGGAAAATGAAAGGGACCAAAAGAACATGAAAGAAGAAACACTGTGTATTATTTAGTTACTACACAAATTCCCTATAAGGTTTGAGAATTGCAAACTTAAAACTAATCTACTACAGCAATAGATAGTAAAAAACTGAAGGCAGACTTAAGAACTAAAAACAAACAGAGGTAACAGAAAGGGAAGAATGAGAACAAAAAAGAGAAAAGTAAAAGTTATTCAAAATTGTCTTTTCATGTTAAAAACCAAGCATTTACTTTTTTCAATAAGTTATTCAAAAGCCTATGGCCTATAGAACCCCAAAAGGGTTCAATAAAGTTTTCTAAAGCCCACTTGACCCGATTGGATAATCTTAGGGCATGGTGAGAAGTGCATGGTCTATGGTAGGCCGAGGCAAGGAATTCCTAGTTAGAGTAGGGTTGCATCAAGAATCAGGGTTAATTTCTTATTTATTTGTGCTTATCATGGAAGAATTAACCAAGAACATCAAAGATTAGGTACCATGGCATCATTGGTTTATGCTCGTTGCTGATGATATTGTTTTGATGGATACAAAAGCAAAGAGCCAAAGACTCACACTAAGTTAGAGATGTGGTGAACGACCATGGAAATAGAGGGTTTAAGGTAACAGATCAAAGATAAAGTGTATGAAAAGCTACCCAATGATGGATGATAAGAAGGTGAAAATGATTATTTCAGATACTTGGGGTCTATTATACACAAAGATAAAGACAAAGATGATGATGTCTCCCAAGAATTCAATTAAGAAGGATTAAGTGGAAAGGTGAGACCAAAGTTCTATCTAACCAACACATTCCTCTAAAGTTCAATGGGAAGTTCTACAAGACCTGCTATGATCTTTGGCGTGGAATGTTAGACAATAGAACAGCGTCATATAGCTAAATTATGTGTTGCAGAGATGAGGGTATTAAGAAGGATGGGCAAACAACTAGGAAGGATAAAGTTAAGGATAAACATATTACAGCAATTGTGGGAGCAGACCTGATAAGTGACCGCCTTGAAGGATGTCATTTGAGGTGGCTAGCCATGGGCAACAGAAGCCTAAGGATGGCCAAGCAAGGACAATTCATCTGATTCTGATCAAAGGAACGAAAGGAGCTAGGGTGAGGCCCAGAAAGACCACAGGTAAAGTTGTGAAAAATGACATAGTCTAGGTCCTGTACCAAGAATGACCTCGGACAATGCTACTGGAGGGAAATGATCCAGGTTAGATAACACCATGTAGCAAAGATTTTCCTGTGTTAGGACCTAGAATAAGGCCATGTGGAGGAGAGAGAAGAAAGAGGGCTACTACTACGGATTGTAAGTAAGGAAGTTGTGGGAAAAGGGTATCAGGTATTCTCTTAATTTCAACTTCTTTTTTCACTTCTCTTTTACATTTTTCATCGATCCTTTCTCTTGTTCATGTTTAATCTTCATCCATCTTACTGATCTTTGCAACATCCTCAGTTTTCCCTAGTTGTTTTGAAAGGATTCAGGCAGCAAACCTCACTTAGTTAGGAATTGGGATAAGGCTGGGTTGTTGTTATTGCTACCATTCCTCCAGAATTATAAACCTTGTCTCACAGAATAATTAAGCAACCAATGCTAGAAAGACAGAAATTTAGGCTTCAATCTGCGACAACAGACTAGCAATTGAGCTTCAAGATTTCATCAATTACTCAACACAGGCCAGCCAAAGCTGCACCTTACTATAATACATGAAAATTGTCCAACTAAATAATAAACAGCAAGTTATCCATGACAGTGTAGAAAATACAGCAAACAAAATCCAACTCAACAGTTATAAACTGAATAAGTACCTCAGTTGTTGACGAAGATGATGCCTGTTGCATTGAGGAACCATCACTGTAACAAAAACAACTAACATCAGACCATTATCATCGTAATAGATTTTCTACCAAGCATATATATGACATTTTTCTTCCAGTGCCCAAATATGTAAACCACAATTACTCAATTAGCATTATTGCAGAACCCAAAAATTTATACGGTTTATTCAGTATGCAAGCAAGATAAAGAGCAACTCTAGAAGACAGTGAAAACAAAATCTTCAAAAAAAGGGGTGGGAAAAAGAAGACAACTTGCCTCTGTATACCAGTAACCTTGTACTTGTGAACTGGAAGTGCATTTATCTCTTCCTCACTCATTGAAGCAGCTGAGGAAGTATTTTCAGAATCCAATGCTCTCAAAGTTTCATAATCTGCAGGGCATAAGAGCTAAATCATTCCTAAGCAATAGTACCTTCTTCACAAGATCAAAATGGATAGGAAAATGCATCCCGGGGCAACATCTTTTTGTATGTTAGGACATCAAAATCTAGTCAACATAACATGTCAATTGTCAGTATTTGGAATAGTCTAGCAAAAGTGATATACCTAGGTCATCGAATTCACGGTCAAGAAGAGCAAGCTGGAGCCGGAGGCCTTGCAGACGCCCTCTTGTAGCCAAGGCTATGGATGGTGGCATGTGCACCCTCAGTTCAGTGTGACCAAGAAGACCACTGGCTACAGCAGCATGTGCCTGTGCCTGAGCCTGAAGTTGTTGACAAGTCGCATACATCCTTAGGCTAGTAGCCATTAAGAAGACACCAAGAAATAGCCAAAGCTGCAGAATAAAAATTTAGGAAAAACTTATTTATTCATTTGTACAATAACAATGATCCAACAATAAAAATTAATCAGATGCAAGAACATCCCCAAAAAAGATAGGTAATACCAGAAAGTTCGGTGACATTTGGTGTGAATTTAGTATCATGAACAATAGAAGAACTGTGGGGAAAAGGGAAGAATGATGATTAGAGATCCATCATAACAAAAACACAAGCAACAACAAAAGTTAGTTCCTAGAGTAGGGAAGTTAATTCTGTTTAGGGATTTAATTATTAAAAAAAAAAAAAAAACCCACCTGTAACAAGAAAAGCCATTGAATTTGTATTAACTGGTCGAGCTGCATGAACACGCTGAGACAGAAGATTCAACATTTGCAGAATGTAAACAGTCTAAACTCATACAATCAAATAAACTTCCGAATACCCTTCAGATACCAAAAATGGTATGGGGACAGATCTGAGAAAAAACATACCACAGAACGCCTTTCAGGAATAAAACCAGGAAATCCACTCTCTATATCTGCTCTAGTTCCTCTGAAAACAAAACTCATGGCTGAAGTAACTAAAAAACCTTCCTGGATAAGAGTATCAGATAGTCCACAAACATAAAGTGTAGATCTCTACTAAATCCTCCAGACCAGCAATAACCTGAAACAGTTACAAAATGTAAAAATGCAGGTGCCACCTAAATCTTAGAAGATAGAGTTCCAACATAAATGCCTAAAGACACCAAGTCTAAGATTATCAGTGATTCTGCAGACTCAGAAGAGATGCAAAAACAGAATAGCTTGATATGACTTTTGAACGTTTAAACCCTCTGAGAATCAAATTTTAGAAGGCTGAAAATGGGCCAAATCAACATATCTCTGCACCAAGAATGTCCTCATTCTTGTACACCACCAATATTGAAAGGATAATCAGGAGGTCCTCCACCATTGAGTATCCTTCACCATAGGCATCAACCTTGCTGTAATAAAAAATAAAAAAAAGGTGGAGAAGATATGTAGAAGTTGGAACACAACTCAACAAAGAGATTTCCCAAGTAATTGGCATCAGCTACATAATTTCTGTTTTGCCATTCCACTTCAATGCCATAAGCATTAATTTAATTCCCCACAACCTCAACCCAAAATGTATTCAACCCTCACATCCCACCTCAAAAGCACTTTAGCACCTCAATTAGGACAAAACATCTACCTTATCAGTGCATCCGTCTGTCTTCACCATATATGTCACATCATCTCAGTGGACCCTCTCTCATTTCGTCATTGCTCACACCTCCCAACTTTTCTTCACTCTATAGTTGGCATACTTGTCCCGTCTGCCCTTTCAAGTCCTTCCAACTTGCACTGCAACAAACAATGTGAATCGGCTAGCTGTTCATATAGATGTCATCTCCGGTCAATTACAGTTCCCCTCTCCAGGGTTTTTTCTTCTGACCAATTAAACCTATCCTAAGGTTCACTCTTTACAACTCCTCTAAAATTAACCCTTCTTACTGGAATTGTACATTCTGGAATTGTTGATCTCTGTCAGGACTATCATGATGAAAAATAATTAGCATCATGTTGGTTGCTTTTACATTACAACAGCTAAAATCCAGTTCCAGAAAACAAAACCGTTACAACATGCTCCACCATCTCCACCCCCACCCAAAAAAAAATTGCATTTCGATGAACATAGGGCTTGTTACTCAGGGAATTATCCTAACTGTAAACAGCCAAGACCACCCCCCCCCTTCAAAAACGCACACAAAACCCAAAAAACGAAAAGATCTCAGCTTGAAAGAAAACACCAATTGCAGGAATCCTGGCACCACACAGATCCCCAAAACCCTAACCCAATATATCATCAATGAAACAACTCAAATCAACGGAAACCCGACATCTAATTACCAGAAGAAAAATTTTAATCTTATCTTAAAAGGATAAAAAGCAAAACTTTTCTTCTGAGAATCTCCTTCATCCAACATGCAAAGATGTAAAAAAAAAACAGCTAGGAAGAAGATACTTACAGAATCAAAAAAACACGAGCAGGCAAAAAGAATGGATCAACACTAGATTCGTCTTTGATTAAATGAAACCCAAAAACCGGACTTATGTTTCCTTTTTCCCCTCAATTTTCAGACAATCGAGAGAGAAAAAGAACCAACATTGGAAGAAGACGACGCGTCTTCCTGTCCAAAGTTGCAATATTGTCCGAAAATTCTCGTACTCTCGCAAATGTCCCTTTTTATTGTCAGAATAATAATAATAATAATTATTATTATTATTATTATTAATATTTTAAAGCGTATTATCAACTTTATCCGTTATGTCTTGCTTAGCTTAAATTCTGGAAGGAAAATCGATTTTTGACGAACCCCAATTTTATCTCCATCTGATTATTAGGTTGAAGAAGTGGGTGGGGCTGGATTGGGATTCTTTGTGCGGCGACCCGGTTTGTCGTGCCATCGTTAGATGTTGCCATGTGTTTGAGATTTGATCCGATGGTTGAGAATGAAAATGTAATAAATATAATTTCTCCGATTTACAGACAAGACCCCTTGACATATGGAAATTCACAAGTTGAAACTTTTTTTTATCAAAGAGAATTTATAAAAGCCACTTGAGAGAAACACTAGAGAAAAGCAAGGAAGTGTTCACTATACAAGGAGATGGTGAACCCCACCAAAGATGCAAACCTCCTAAATTTGCAAGCGCCTCTAGCCAAATAATATGCTTTGGCATTTAGAGTCCTGAGTAAATACACAAATACCATAGACTCAAAAGAATTAACCAAAAATAAAAACTCCTTAACCAATCCCAAACCAACCTAATCAAGAGACTGAACTTGCCCATTAAGGGTTCTAAATATTGGTTGACAGTTGGATTGAATTAAACAGGGTTTTAAGTTAAAAGCAAAGTGCAAAGCATCCCAAATCGCTTCTACTTCAAATAATATGGCAGATAGACCATGGCAAGCAACAGTTCTGGCAGCAATAAATCAATCATCTCCATCATTCCCAAATGATATTATTTTGACCACATTCTTTTGTGGCAGCTAACCATGATGCATCAATGTGTATTTTGAAGTGGCTTGGAATAGGATCCAGACAGTGTATGTCCACCACTTGCCTCTCCTCTACCTAGTCCAAATTCGTGTCACCTGAAATAGAATTGACATCCATTAAAAGGTTTTGGAAGAGGGCTAATGTACTAGACAAATTCGGCTAAACACCATTAAAAATATAGTAATTTCTTGACAGCCAAATAACCCAACACAACATAACCCAAATAGAATTTACATTTTCTATTTGATTCGAATCTTTGTATCTATTTTAAATAAATTCCAGCAAGTCATGTATTGTAACATCTCTGAATTTAGTCATATCGAGCCTGAGTGGGGATACTTTTCAGTAAGCTTTTGCAAGGTTACAATGAAAGAGGGAATGGGCACAATTTTCACATTTGTAAGACACAATAAACACAGAGTTGTATAACTAGCATTGCAATAGGATAGAGCTCTATTTGTGGCAATTGTTTCATGTGATGCTCTCCAAAAGAATTTACTTTGGGAAGAGACTTGATATTCCAAATCTTTTTCCATGTTGTCAAAGTAGATGTGGAAGTTTGTGTAGGGTCACAGTTGGATGCATTAGCCATAGCCAAATGATAGGCAGATCTAGATGCAACACACATCCATTCATCTTGGGTGTTTTGAGATAGATGGGAATACTTTGACTTGCAAAGCTAGTTTGTGGAGGAAAGAGAGGGTTTAACAATAGTGGAATCTTCCACCTTTTTCTAGGCCAATCTGTGAGTTCTGTTACTAACAATGATCTATTGTCCATATGAAGTTGGGTAATCAAAGAGAACCTTGGAATCTGCGGGTTGACCATCCATTTCCAATTTGAAAATTTCAATATTACAAATCATTACATCAATAATCAATATGAACTAAATTGGGATTTGATGAAGTAATGAAAAAACAATATCATCTTAAAATCTAAAGAAGTAGTGAGTTAAGAAGTTTATAAGCCATTATAGTTGCCCTAATCTAGTTTACCAAATATATTTATATGGTGACAGATCTCATAAACTAGCATACCAACTCTTGGAAGGAATCACTTCTGTGTAAGCTCTTCTCACCATTGGAAGTCCAATGAATAGAATGTATCTTCATATTAACTCAAGAAGTAGAAGATACATGGATACGAACTGGAACAACGAAAGGACACTCCACCGTCCGATCGGCATGTCGGTTGTAGTGTAAAATATCACACAAAAGTGCAACCTCAACAGATCCTAATATTCAGAAATTATGGACAAGCATTTGGAAGATAAACAGTATCTCCAAAATTAAAACTTATTTTTTATGGCATTGGAGGAGAGAGGGGTTGGTAGTGAACTATCACTTAATAGACTAGCAAGTACCAGTGGAGGAACAATTAAGCATGCTAGTTCTATTCATGTGTCATCATGCATTGGCTACCTGGAGAGCCTCAAGTTTGGGAATGGATACAACTGAATTTGATGGGGGAATCCTTACTATAATGGATGGGGTTCATATGAATTTGATGGGGGAATCCTTGCTATAATGGATGGGTTTCATAGCAGCAAAATTTTTAGATGTTGAATATATATGGTCATAGATTATTTGGGAAATCTAGCAAAAAAAGGTAATCGGCTGTTTTTGATCATCTAGTCCCCTAAGCTTGAGAAAACACTGAGGAATGTCGAATGAGTAGTTGGATTTAGGGTCCAGCCAAGTTTGTTACTTTTTTTTTGTGAAGATTGCATGTTGGTTAGGTATCTCATCTAAAAGAGACCATCCATACAAGCTTCTACATCCTCTTCTAACCCTTTTATGGAAGGCTATATGGAAAATGAATGTTATTCCAAAACTGAAGATTTTTTTATGGCGTTGTGGCCAAAGAATTCTTGCCACCAACCATTGATTCTCTCTTCAGGCGTCAGGTAACTCCCACAACTGCCCAATTTGTGGTGAAGTGGAATCTAATATTCATGCTTAGGTGTGACCATGCAAGTGCATGTTGGAGAACTCCTTCCTTGAGGTTAGACACTACTTAATTTAAAGGACCTACTATGCATGATTTTATTTTATTTTTCTTTTGTTTGGGATAAATACTTTCTTTTAAGTCAATTGCATAGGTTGATAGTATTCTTGGAAAACTTTCATGACAAATCTAGATGTGAAATCCCCCATGATCCTAGCCCAAAAATTCATATTGTAGGTCCGAGAACCTAGAGCACGAGTAGAATGTATTGTGAGCCATGCAAATAGAGACCATTAGATTGGAACCTGAACCAATGAAAGTGGATGGTGATGAAGTTGAAATTGGAATGTTGTTAAAGTTTGGAAGAAGATCTAACTCGAACAATGCCAAATATGGAAAGTGGATTAAGAGTTCATTGACGGCACCATTGGAAGGTCCCAAAGATCAAGTAAGACCTACCTAAGTGTGGGTTAGCATTGAAGATGAGCCAAGGGAAAGACCACCCATGAAACTGCTCCTAGATTAATTCTAGGGGTATGGGTCTCCTCAGGTGACCCACACTAGTGCCCGTGAGTGTAAGATGGACGTTTTAGTATTTTGGACCCCCTATGTATTTATTTTTTTCAACCTAAAATGTGTTATTTCACTCCTAAGCCATCAGAGAGCGTTAAAGAGTTCGTTGCGAAGAGGGAATATTTCGGAGATCGTATGGTGAACTTTTTGTGTTCCAACTGAGGTTTATAAGGTTAGTTCACTTCTCCTTTTGCCTAGTTCATCTCCATTTGATTATTCACCGTTAGTGGATCATTGTGGAGAGATCCTTAATTAAAAGAGACCTAAACCTTATCTTTGTTATTGCTTTAGAGTGATGCCACAATCACTCCATTCTACCTTTTATGTCCGGATAAATTTTGGAGAAGACCTATTTGAGATTCATTAAGTTTTCGATTCAATTTGAGTTTTTGAATGCTTCCTATTGATAGATCTTGTTCTTAGGTGTTTTTAGAACTTTCTTTTTGTTTTGAAAGTTATTTGGAACCAAATCCCAAAGTCGTCTGAGTGTCGGAACAGATTTTATCCATACTCAGACATGGGTCTCCATACATGGGCTTCCTATCACGTGACCCCACCCACACCCCACCTAGCCGGATCCAAACTCACCCGAATACCCGGGGGCTGATAACACTACAGGATCTAGGTTCAATGTCAATCCATAATAATAATATGACATAACATAATCCAAGAGCAAGAAAAAAGGTATCAAATCAAGTATTAAAATGTTATTATAATCATCCAAGAATTTGAATTAAAAATCATTATCCAAAATTAGTTAAGTCAAATGTCAAAGTTAAAAAAAAAAAAAAAAATTGTTCACTAGTAGAAGTTTATGTTCTCGAAGAGGTTCAAAAGATTAAGTAGCGCCACCATCTATCAGTTCAATAAAAAGAATATAACAAATGGTCACAAGGGCAATTACATTCTCATAAGAGGTCGCCATGGCCTCAATAGTACTCAACTTCGTAGGAGCAATCCGAACATGGGCATGAGTCTTCATGTGCCCCCGCATCCTTGCCTGCGGTCCCTTATAAAATTCATGGGGTTGCGTACTCTCCACTTGAATGGAGTCCTCACAACCTGTAATAAGATCTAAAAAGTATATATATATAAACTCATTGAGGTCAACATGACCATATATCATGCATCCATCGCACATTTCAATAAACAATCTATGTATATATATATATATATATATATAACTGAGATGAATATATGAATGAGTGTGCAAGTATGCTCTTAACTCTAACAATGAAGTCTCCATGGTAGATACGCATTAAGTTGTACACTAGCCTCCTCTGGGTTGATCTTGTCACTCTCCCTCAACATGAGACGTCTCTTGGGTTCTTTGCGGTAATTGGGTCAAATCATATCAGACCATAGCTGGGGATTAGATCACCACTCTCTCACAACACCATTGGTCTAAGAACTAGCACGCATCAGGGATAATCCTAGGCTAATGCAAGGTCATAAAGTATTGTACTACATGTGGCCCGCATACCTTCCCACATGCCTAGTGCTCTTTTGGTCCAGTATTCTTCTCCACTTGGGAATAATATCATCAACTAGAGGCATTTGTTTCCCTAACCCTATGGTCATTTAGGCGACGCCCCCATAAGGCCATCCCTAATATATGCAACTCTAACATCACATGATGACAGTGGGCTTGCTTGATGCACACAGGACCTAGCCACTGGCACCACAAGTCACTTGGCTTTAATACCCCTGCCGAAAGGGTAGTAGTACTCAAAGATTCCCTATCCAACACATCTAGACACTTATTGACCATGTACCAAACAAGTCTAAGTGAATGTACAGTCACCAAGGTAATGGGCGAACCCACAACCCCAGTCGGCATATAAGTATAAGTGAATTGTGTTCTACCATCCAATCCAAATATATCATGTTCACAATCATCATTCAAGTAATTTGAATAACAAATAAACATAACCATCATTACCTTTCATTCATATAAAGCCTCATACATTTCATAATGAATATACAACATCAATATAATTGAGAATTTAGAATAAGTCAAATACAAAAGATATGGTAATGTATTTCCTCACAATATAATAACAAGTAAAAAAAAATCAAATTAACTATATGATATATGAAAATGCGTCCCTCACCTATTAACAACAAAAATAAACTCCAATGTCCCAGAATTCCACAAATTGAGAATGCAAATGACCCAAAATTACCCTAGAAACATGAAGATCAAAATGGGTATCAGTCGGGGATCAACCATAAATCATAGGGGCCAAAACACACACCCATAGTCTGGGCTGTTGGATAGGCCTCCCAGGACCAGTGGACCCCCCCCCGAGCTACAACCAAGTTTGATCGATTTCAAACCCTTCTCGAAATCAACTCACATGGGGGGTTTTGTGACTTCAATGGGACACTACTATTGTCCCAAAAATACCCTTTAAGTCCCCAAATAAAAAGCCCCAATTTGGCTCTCAAAGATTCGCTTGTGGGCATTTCAAAGAGGTCCAATAAGTCTCAAATGCAAAGTGTTGCATGAACCAACATTCAAAGGGGTTGAGAGACATAAATGGAGACAAGATTGAGTATTCATTATTACGCAACATCAATAACCACCGCAACATTGCATTCAATCTCCATAAATACCTTCAAAAGAGGGTTTCATGAGTGTCTTACCTATACATGTTTTTACCATGATGAATCGCACTTTGGCACTCCTCCACGTGCAAGAATCCCACCAAAATTCAAGGTCTTCACCACTCCCAAGCTCTCAGCCTCCCTCTAGCAAATAATGCGTTTATCAGGTAGAAGACACATTAAATAGGGTTTTAAACTCGAAATCCTAAAACTTCCCCAAATTTGGATAGGGGGTGATTGATCTAGCCGTGTAACCGGCCCTCTATCTCCTTTAGGCGAAGGCCAATCCCAATGGACTTCGGAGGGTAGAAACCTCAAATAAGCCTAATCAACGGTATAGTTTACCTTGACATTTGAGTCCTCTATCATAGGTTTCCATGCATGCCAAAACCTCCTTTTAATGCCTCTCGGACTGATCTTCTCTCTTCTTTTGAACTCCATTAGGGTGACCGATTCTTCTTTGTGGTATTCACTTCCATAGGTTCGATTTTCAAACCCCTAGGCTCAACTCCAATGATCCAGAGTTGCCTTCTACTCAAGCTTCAGGTTCATAGACTTAAAACCATGGGTTAATGGATTAGGATTCTAGGGAATTTCACACCCCCTCTGGGTTAGTTGACCAAGGTCTCCCTAGGAGACCCATACTGTTACTATTCAAGAGACCATACTAGGTAGTGTTAGTTTTTGTTTTGATTTTTTACTTAGGACTTCTAGGGTTGTTTCTAACTTTTAACCAACATTTAAATAAGATTATTTGGGACAAGTTAGATCATCTTTTGATTCTCTTGAAGAAGTTCAATTTACTTGCAAGGTGAGGACATTGATATACTTATGCTTATTTTTAATTCCTAATATGATATTAGATTTGCATATTGAATTGTATACTATTTTTTAGAGACTTTTATATTCTTTCAATGTTCTAAAATTATAGAATCATAATTGCTTACTGAATTATAAGTGTTATTATTGAGTCGGAATAAAAGTGGACTTGATTTGGGTTAGTGGATTAACCATTACCGAACGAACCTTAGAAGGAGCATATAGAATAGGTGACATCTCTAGGTGTCTAGATGAAACATGGTTAAGCACCTCGTCATGTCATTACCTTATCGGCGGGGGTATTGATGCCAAGTGAACCGTGGCAGTAGGGTAAAGTGGTGGGCGCTCAAGACCAGTATAACCAACTCATGAGAGGACACAACTACATTGTGGGGGTCATTCAGTGGTAGGATTGCATATAATAGAGTTAGGCTCGTGAGCGCTCAAGATCGACTAGACTCCATGAGAGGACATAAGAGCTTCCTCCCCATTACATATGAGAGAAGGCGTAGTCCAAGTTGGTTGGAGCCATAGGATACATTGACTCTAGATAGGGAAGGATACTGAACCAAGAAGGCGAGAAGCATGAGGGGAGGTATCTGAACCTAGAATGATATAATTAAGTAGATTACTTGCATTGGGTTAGGTTTCTCCCGGACAAGCACCAATACTCATGCCAATGGTCGTGGTAAGAGATTGTGGCCCTATATCCCCAGTCATGGTTGATGAGAGGATTGTTATCCCTATAACTCGGTCATGATGCTCAAGATCAGTGAGACTCCATGAGAGGTTTGTGTGAGACTACTGAGAGAAGGCTGGGGTTACATCTTAATATGTGTCTTCCTAGATAGAAACCTGCATTGGTTAGACAATAGGAGCATTATTTCATCACATTTGCACAATCATAAAACTTCATATTATATCAACATATAACTATTGTTATTCCATGTTTGAATGATGGACATGCATATTTATTTGAATTACTCACTGAGTTCTTTGAAGATCATCTCTCATGGTTTGTTGTTTTAGATGTCTACACAGGTGAAGAAGAGCCAATTTCGAGTTTAGAGGTATTTTCAATTGATTTTACAGTTGAGGAATCAATGGGAGCTTATTGTGAATCATGGTACGATTCGGGTGCTAGTATGGAGTACTATGACGGCCTTGATCAACAATGATAAGAGACACTTAACTCACCATTGGGATTAAAAGTTAGATATGGATCCGTAGTTGCTAGTGTATAAACATTTGGAGAAGAAATCGAAATATTGGAGAATTAGACCTTGTTTTTTATTTATTACTTTCCAAATTATTTTTCTTTTGAGGATTATCATTTTTAATAGATTTGACTTCGCTTCCACTTACGGTTTTGAGATCCTATGATTATTCTATTACATTTTACCTTTTAATTTTGGATACTTGATTTATTTTTGCTAATGATTGTGTTATTATGTGGAATGGTGTGTGATGTGACATGAAACCGAATCTTGTGACCGTGGATCACTCCCTCGGGTATTCGGGTAGATGGATACTGGCTGGGTGGATGTGACTATAGAAGTCAAGACTAAGATCCTTCGTTCATGGTATAACTTGGATCTTACATTGCACAATGGTAGCTTTTGGATTGTATTATGTTGAAGCAATTTCCATTCCATCTCATGCTCCTGTTGTTGTACCAATGGAACCTATGCTTGTTCAAATTTTTAGTTATAGACTAGCCAATATTTTCTCCATCTTTGTAGATGTAGCATGGAATAATGATACTAAACAGGATGGGAGAGGATGTATTATATAGGACTCTATTTCTCAATTTGTTGCAACCAAAGGGACTAGTAATGCAGATTTTTTTGTTGTATCAATGGAGACTGAAGCCAGCAAGGATGGTCCTTGTTTGGCTCTCAAACTCAACATTATTGACTACATAGTATTGTTTGACAATTCATTGGTCATAGTTTCTCTTAACTTTAGTCCAACCTCTCTAGATTGGACATCCTTCTAATGCAGTTACATATTTTTTTAGCCAAGTAAAACTTGGTGGGTTAAGCCACCGATCTTTTTGATAAAATTTGCACGAGTCCTCTCGATTCCATTGGAAATATGGTATTATCCCCCCACTTCACACCATCTCTTACTCATACACTCATGATGTTGCAGCAACTAGAGAGAGTTTTAAACCCAAATTTTAGGCTTGTGTTAATTGTGAAGCAAGAAAAAGAAGAAATGGCAAGGAATATATGTGCAAGAAAAAGCAGTAGACTTTAGTCGAGGGGATTTAGGAGAGACGAGAGTTCATTTTAATCTAAGTTTTTAACAAAGCCATTGGATATTTTTATAGCCACATATCAAAATCTCAAGACGGAATTTCATGGAATTATAGGAAAACCAGTTACAAACAAATAGAAATCCAATAATGTCAAAATAGAGAAATTTCTCTTATTCTTTTGCTTGTTTCATAAAAAATGAAGAGCTATAAAAATTTCTTCATTTATTTATTACATACTCATTGGCTTGATGAATCACTTGCTACAAGCATAGTTACCGTTATTGTACGTCATGTCTCCCCTCAAAGCATCGCTGGCATTGTTGTTATTGATGCAAATCTATTTCTTGTTGTTGGTAACGTCTCTTGCACTGTTGATATTCTTTATGAGGATCTCACTAGAATCTTCTATCTTCATTATTTGTCTGCTCTCTTCAAATCTCTCTTCACAACGTCTTTGACATTGTTGTTGTTGCATTGGATCTCTCTTTTGCTGCTGGCACTGCCTCGTGCATTGTTGATATTGTCTATGAGGATCGTGTTGGTTGTCTTTATATTCATTCCAATTTCTTTCCTCGCATTGTCTCATGCATTGTCGTTGTTGTTTTGGGTCTCTTTCTTGTTGCTGACAATGCCTCAAACATTGGTGGTGTTGACGTCGAGGATCACGTTGGTTATCTATTTCATTCTGACCCCACTCCTTAATGCTCTCCCCACAACATCTCCTACACTGTTGTTGTTGGCATGGCTCTCTCTGCTGTTGTTGGCAATGCCTTGCACATTGTTGGCATTGTCTTTGAGGATCCTGTTGGTTATTTTCATCCAAATCCCAACTCCCCTCCTCTGATCTTTCCTCACATTGACTCCTGCACTGTTGTTGCTGGCGTGGGTCTCTCTCATGTTGTTGGCAATGCCTTTTGCATTGTTGGTGTTGTCTTGGAGGATCGCTTTGGTTGTCTTCATCCATATCCCGACCCCCCTCCTTGAATATCTCCTCACAGTGTCTCCTACACTGTTGTTGTTGGCTAGGGTCTCTCTCTTGTTGCTGGCAACGCCTTTTGCATTGTTGGTGTTGTCTTCGAGGATCATGTTGGTTGTCTTCAACCATATCCAAACCCCCCTCTTCAGACCTCTCCTCACAATGTCTCATGCATTGTTGCTGCTGGCGTGGGTCTCTCTCCTGTTGTTGGCAACGCCTTCCACATTGCTGATGTTGTCTTTGAGGATCACGTTGGTTATTTTCATCTATATCCCGACCCCCCTCCTTAGATCTTTCCTCACAGCGTCTCTTGCACTGTTGTCGCTGGCGTGAGTCGCTCTCTTGTTGTTGGCAATGCCTTTCGCATTGCTGGTGTTGTCTTTGAGGATTGTGTTGGTTGTCTTCATCCATATCTCGACCACCCTCCTCAAATCTATCCTCACAACTTCTCCTGCACTGTTTCTGCTGGCGTGAGTCAGCCTTTTGTTGTTGGCAGCGCCTTTGGCATTGTTGATATTCTCTTCGTGGATTGCTTTCATTGTTTTCATCCTCATACCAACCCCATTGCTCAAATCTCTCCTCACAGTGACTTCGACATTGTTGTTGCTGTCGTGGATCCCGCTCTTGTTGTTGACAGTGCCGCTTACATTGTCTTTGTGGATCACGCTGGTTGTCAAGTTCTACATTGTGCTTACTCTCTTCACAACGGTGTTGGCAACGTTGTTGCTGACTAGGGTCTCGCCCTTCTTGTTGGCAACGACGTTGGCATTCTTGATGTTCTCTCCTTGGAGGGTCAAGCCTAATTTCTCCTTCAGCAAAAGCCAATACAATAGAAAAAAGGAAGAGAGAAAGTAGTAAGAGAAGGGAACATAACTTTGTTGCTTTAATCACCATGTTCATAATGAAGAAGACTCGCTTGGTGAAGAGAAATGGTGAAGGTGTGGCTCTATTTATAATAACAAATAATGTTCTTGGCTTGTGAACATTTGGTAGCTTTATCTTACACGTAAATAACAGTGTGGAAATTTGTGTGTGCATTAACTCTCCTCATCTTGAAGAACCTGTCATATGGCATTAGCTACGGAATAGGATTTCCAAGAAACCAAAGCACCAAGTGATGATCGTTAGGACAATGAGGAACCACGTGGAGATCCAAATTAATTACCAATAGGTAGTATTCTTTCCTTCCTATTTAGAAGATAATTGACCAAGGAGATGGCGACTCTAAGGATCATGTCAAATGATATTGAAAAGGCCTTCGATTGCCAAATGTCCTATACATTAATGGAAAGAAAACTCCTTTGGTTTTTTTCTTTTTTTTTTAATTTTTTATATTGCATGGAGAGGAAATTTTCCAATGTTGAATTATTGTCAAGTGTGCAATCTTCCTTTTTGAGTAATGGTCATAAATAGTTAAGTTCTATGCATGTTAGCTAATTTACTAAACAATAATATCTTGCTTTGAGATTAGCCATTTGTCGATAATCCAAGTTTCAATTATATATCATACTATTATGGGCAAATTGTTGTTGCCCCCTGTATTATAGTTTAATTATTACTTTATCCTCTATACTTTTTGAAATTACTAATCCAACTTTAGACTTAACCTATAATTACTATTTCCCCCTACCGTTAAACTCCTTAGTTAAGTGATGACATGATACTTTTATTTATTTAAAAATCCCAAAATAACCCTAAGATTTTATTCTATTTATTTACATTTTGTATTAAATCACATTATTACCTTAGTTATTAGGAAAAAATTATCCCTAATTTGGTAGCTCCTTATTTTTTTTAATTTTTTTAAATTTACGTTTCAATTTGGTATTATTTTTTAGATTTTGTTATTTACTTTCTATTTTGATGTTATCAATTTTAGGAAGTTCCCACTTTCATTAGGTTTTCATTTATTTACTATCCAATTTAGCATTACAACTTTAAGGAGTTCCTTTTCTTAACAAGAAAGAAAATAATTTAGGTTTTTTTTTTTTTTTGGAATTCAAAAAAATAATAATACAACTATAAAATTGTTAATTGATATGGGGTTTTTCTTTTTTTAAATGAAGATAGTATTGTGTTTTGACTTCTTAATTTTAGATGGACAAAATAGACATTAAACATTCAAGTGTAACGGTCTCTTAACACTCTAGAATTGAGGGGGGTAATAGTAATTTAATAAAGAGTGGGGTCCTTTTAGTAATTAAGCTATAGTACAAGGGGATAATAGTGATTTTATCTCTTCTAATAAGATGAAGTCACATGAAGGTTTATTGAAATGCAAGGAGCTTAAATTATCGAAGGTGGAGATGAAGAATCTTCTACCTATTGTGGATGCTAGCTTATCTAATTCAATTGAGGTTCTAATCTAACAAGGTGGCATGCAATATCTCAGGAAAAGAGAGAGATTGTTCAATATCTTACAGTATGGGTGAGGAAGAGGAACAACCAAGTCTGCGTTTAGGAGGATTATGATGATTTATGAGAGGTGACAATATGACAAGAACCTGGATCCAGATAGGAGGCCCTTGTACAAATACTTCTTTGCTCTTATGTAGCCATGGGATGACCTTGCCCTCATTTCATGTAATTGAGCTCCTACTATAGTTGATGGTGATTCTTTTCATTTCAGACTTTGCAGTTTATGGTAGCAAGAAAGATTGTCAACTGTTATGTTTCGGCCAAAAATGATCAAATGCGTAAGCAAGTATATTGATATTATTATTAAATTCTATTGCAAGAGCACTGCATAAGGCACATATTGATGGAATTTCCATCAGCTCAAAAGCTGACGAAGAGTAATACAATGTTTGCGAGCAATTGCTGATGATCATGTGTTGTTTTCAAAAATTGCCTTACAAATTAAGAATTTACAACGATTTGTATCATGGATGGAAATTTTCTAAGTGTAAAGCCATAATCTTACACAATGAACCAATGAGATTGTTATCAAATGTTACTTGCACCTTGCAAGAGGATTGATTGAATGTGACTAGAGTAGATATCTCCATGAGTTAAAAGCCTTTTAGTTGTCTACCATGTTCTAGGGGTAACCGGTAACCCATTGGAGTTAAAAGACTCTTGAATCTGTATGATATAGAATTCTATAGGCAACTTTTAGAGTAGAAACTATCATTCACATATCAAAAGGAGCCAAGAAATAAAACGACAACCAAGATCGATTGTGGGGCATTTTGTGCTAGTATTCATGGGGAGTAGAGTGAGAAGGAATCTATACAATTTACATTGATCAAATATTATTTTTGGAAAAAAAATGAGGAATTAGGGATTCTTAGTGTTGTGGGGAACTAAGGTCCCGAGTCCCCCCCCCCCTCGGGAGAGATGCACCTCCCTCGGGCTGGTGCATCTCTTCCCTCATAAAGGGTCCCGAGTGCCTCACTCGGGCGATGCCCCCTCTTTGTTGTCGATTTCTTCCTTGAGGGTCCCGAGGGCCTCATTCGGAGGCCCTCCCATGTGGGTGGCTCCCTCATCCCTAAGAGGTCCCGGGGCCTCTTCGGGAGGCCCTCCTTCTTGGTCGGGTTCATTTATTCGTTGGGGTGCCCACTTGGGATATATTCTATTCCAACTCTAGCATTTCTCGGGACTCTCTTGCTAGTCAGAGAGTTAGTTCGCATAAACACTCGGCATATCTATTCCGGTTGGGGAGGTGAGTCGGCATCGGCGTTTCGGGTGCGCAAGAAGGAGCCGTTATTCCACTCTCCCTCACTCCTCACTTCGTCCGGATTTAGGATCGCCGCCTCCGGTACTTCTATATACCTACCTCCTACATGGAGAGGTCGAGACTTTTATCGAGTACTTACTCATTCGTTCTTGAGAACTCTCTCAGAACCATTATTGTTGCCTAGGCTGACTTGGCGTCGGAGGCGGTTCCCCGGCCAACTGGCCGGCCGTTCTTGCTTTCTTTGTGTGTGCGGGCATCCCGCTTTTCCACTTGGTTGGAGGCTCTTGGTGGTCATCTCCTATCCGGCTTCTCGAGGTTCTGCGCACCTTAGTTATTTAGAATCATATACTAAACACATGCCTTGTACATAGAGGATCTATTTATGTTGTTTGAGGTGCTTCATTTAGTTTTAGGATGTTCAGTTTTCAACTGATCTCTTTCTCTAAATTGGTTAATCACTTCATAATATGTTTTTTTTTATCCCAAACACCAATAGACCTTCTACTCTTTTTTTTTTTTTTTTTTTTTTTATTCTTGAACACAGTGTTGTGGTTTTAAGACAAGATGGCTTTGTACTTACTAATGCTCTCTCTGGATTCCACCCTCTAATGTTTCTTTGGAGGTTGCTTCTAATTCTGATTTTCATGCGCCTACACAAGAGAATGTTTCTGGGGGGTGTAAACGTACTATTGTTTCTAATAAGTGTGCACTTGACATTGTTTTTGGCTTTCTCTTGATATTGCTTCTAATGGGCATGCACTTGAAATTGCATTTAGTCAGCCTACACATAAGAAATACTCAAAAAAAAAAATCTCATGAATTAGAAAGAAGCTTAGATAATATTAAATAATTTAAAAATAAACAATAAAAGTAGGAAGAATGTGCAATTTGCAAGACAAAAAGTCCTAATCTCATCAAATTATATAGTTAACATATGGTGAATGAAATATTAATGCAACCTCACGGTCCCCACCTACCATAAATTCCAAATTGTGAATCATTAAAGATAATAAAACAAAAAAGACGACTAACAAAGATAACTCATAACCAACATCCAATATGTGCAAAACTACACATAAGATTACTCCTAGCTATAGACCAATTGACCAATAATCATTTAATAGTACACACAGAGCGACGTGTATTTGCATGTACATTTTCTAACTAGTGTAGAAAAAAGACTCTGAAAATGACGAAAATGAATTTAATCGTTTCTTTTATGTAGGGACATACATTTGCATATATTCTGAGGCAAATGGTTTCTTGATAGGTAGAGCAGTCTACATCATTATAACAACATCCAACTAAAAGACATGCATTAATATTTCATGGGTCAATTGGTCTTTCTTCTACATTATTGTTGTTGGCATGGCTCAAAGGTATTTTCCTTTGATTGTACAGTTGAGGAATCGATGGGAGCTTATTGTGAATCGTGGTACAATTCGGGTGCCAGTATGGAGTACTATAACGGCCCTGATCAACAATGATAAGAGACCATTAACTTGCCGTTGGGATTAAAAGTTAGACATCAATCCGAAGATGCCAGTGTATAAACGTTTGGAGAAGAAATCGAAATATTGGAAAAATTAGACCTTGTTTTTTATTTATTCATTTACATTTTATTTTTCTTTTGAGGATTATCATTTTTAATAGATCTAACTTCGCTTCTGCTTATGGTTTTGAGGGCCTTCTAAGATCCTCTTATTATTTTATTACATTTTACCTTCTAATATTGGACACCTGATGTATTCTTGTTCATGATTATGTTATTAAGTGGAATGGTGTGTGATGTGACATGAAACCGAATCTTGTGACCATGAATTCCTCCCTAGGGTATTCGAGTGGATGGATACCAGCTAGGTGGATGTGACTCTAGAAGTCAAGACTAAGATCCTTCATTCATGGTGTAACTTTGGTCTTACATTACACAATGGTAGCCTTCGGATTGTATTATGCTAAAGTAATTTCCATTTCCATCTCATGCTCTTATTGTTGTACCACTGGAACCTATGCTTGTTCAAATTGTTAGTCATAGACTAGCCAATATTTTCTCCATCTTTGTAGATGGAGCATGGAATAATGATATTGGACAGGATGGAAGAAGATGTATTATTTAGGATTCTATTTCTCAGTTTGTTGCAACCAAAGGGACTACTAATGCAGATTTTTTTGTTGTATCAATGGAGAGTGAAGCCAGCAAGGATGGTCCTTGTTTGGCTCTCAGACTCAACATTATCGACTGCATAGTCTTGTTCGATTGGTCATAGTTTCTCTTAACTTTGGTCCAGCCTCTCAAGATTGGACAACCTTCTAATTCAATCACAGATTTTTTTTAGCCAAAAGGATATCTTAGATTCAAGCCAAGTAAAACTTGGTGGGTTAAGCCACCAATCTTTTTAATAAATTTTTGAACATGAGTCCTCTCCGATTCCATTGGAAATACAGTACTATCCCCCCCCCCCCTCCTACTTCACACCATTCCTTAGTCATACACTCATGATGTTGCAGCAACTAGAGAGAGTTTAATTTAAACCCAAATTTTAGGCTTGTGTTAATTGTAAAGCAAGAAAAAGAAGAAATGGCAAGGAAACATATGTGCAAGAAAAAGGAGTAGACTTTAGTCACAAGGATTTAGGAGAGAGGAAAGTTCATTTTGATCTAAGTTTTAATCAAAGCCATTAGATATTTGTATAGCCACATATCAAAATCTCAAGAGGGAATTTCATGGAATTATAGGAAAACCAGTTACAAATAAATAAATAAAATCCAATAATGTCAAAATAGAGAAATTTCTCTTATTCTTTTGCTTGTTTCATAAAAAATGAAGAGCTATCAAAAGTTCTTCTTTTATTTATTACATACTCATTGGCTTGATGAATCACTTGCTACAAGCATAGTTACCATTATTGTTCGTCATGTCTCTCCTCATAGCGTCGTGGACATTGTTGTTATTGATGCGGATCTATTTCTTGTTGTTAGTGACATCTCTTGCACTGTTGATATTCTTTATGAGGATCACACTGGAATCTTCTATCTTCATTATTTGTCTGCTTTCTTTAAAACACTCTTCACAACGTCTTTGGCATTGTTGTTGTTGCATTGGATCTCTCTTTTGCTGCTGGCACTGCCTCGTGCATTGTTGATACTGTCTACGAGGATCGTGCTGGTTAACTTCATATTCATTCCAATTTCTTTCCTCACATTGTCTCATGCATTGTCGTTGTTGTTTTGGGTCTCTTTCTTGCTGCTGGCAATGCCTCAAACATTGGTGGTGTTGACGTCGAGGATCACGTTGGTTATCTATTTCATTCTGACCCCACTCCTTAATGCTTTCCCCACAATGTCTCGTACACTGTTGATGTTGGCATGGCTCTCTCTGCTGTTGTTGGCAATGCCTTGCACATTGTTGGCGTTTGTCTTTGAGGATCATGTTGGTTATTTTCATCCAAATCCCAACTCCCCTCCTCTAATCTCTCCTCACACTGTCTCTTGCACTGTTGTTGCTGGCGTGGGTCTCCCTCCTGTTGTTGGCAATGCCTTCTGCATTGTTGATGTTGTCTTGGAGGATCACTTTGGTTGTCTTCATCCATATCCCAACTCCCCTCCTCTAATCTCTCCTCACACTGTCTCTTGCACTGTTGTTGCTGGCGTGGGTCACCCTCCTGTTGTTGGCAATGCCTTCTACATTGTTGATGTTGTCTTGGAGGATCGCTTTGGTTGTCTTCATCCATATCCCGACCCCCCTCCTCAGATCTCTCCTCACAATGTCTCATGCACTGTTGTTGCTGGCGTGGGTCTCTCTCCTGTTGTTGGCAACGCCTTCCGCATTGTTGGTGTTGTCTTTGAGGATCACGTTGGTTGTTTTCATCCATATCCCGACCCCCCTCCTTAGATCTCTCCTCACAGCGTCTCCTGCACTGTTGTTGCTGGCGTGAGTCTCTCTCTTGCTGTTGGCAATGCCTTTCGCATTGCTGGTGTTGTCTTTGAGGATCGTGTTGGTTGTCTTCATTCATATCTCGACCCTCCTCCTCAAATCTGTCCTCACAACTTCTCCTGCACTGTTGCTGCTGATGTGAATCACCCTTTTGTTGTTGGCAACGCCTTTGGCATTGTTGATATTCTCTTCGTGGATTGCTTTCATTGTCTTCATCCTCATACCAGCCCCATTGCTCAAATCTCTCCTCACAGTGACTTTGACATTGTTGTTGCTGTCGTGGATCCCGCTCTTGTTGTTGACAGTGCCGCTTACATTGTCTTTGTGGATCACGCTGGTTGTCAAGTTCTACATTGTGCTTACTCTCTTCACAACGGTGTTGGCAACGTTGTTGCTGACTAGGGTCTCGCCCTTCTTGTTGGCAACGACGTTGGCATTCTTGATGTTCTCTCCTTGGAGGGTCAAGCCTAATTTCACCTTCAGCAAAAGCCAATACAAAAGAAAAAAGGAAGAGAGAAAGTAGTAAGAGAAGGGAACGTAACTTTGTTGCTTTAATCACCATGTTCATAATGAAGTAGACTCGCTTGGTGAAGAGAAGGTGAAGAGAAATGGTGAAGGTGTGGCTCTATTTATAATAACAAATAATGTTCTTGGCTTGTGAACATTTGGTAGCTTTATCTTGCACGTAAATAGCAGTGTGGAAATTTGTGTGTGCACTAACTCTCCTCATCTTGAAGAACCTGTCATATGGCATTAGCTACGGAATAGGATTTCCAAGAAACCAAAGCACCAAGTGATGATCGTTAGGACAATGAGGAACCACGTGGAAATCCAAATTAATTACCAATAGGTAGTATTCTTTCCTTCCTATTTAGAAGATAATTGACCAAGGAGATGGCGACTCTAAGGATCATGTCAAATGATATTGAAAAGGCCTTCGATTGCCAAATGTCCTATACATTAATGGAAAGAAAACTCCTTCGGTTTTTCTTTTTTTAAAAATTTTTTATATTGCATGGAGAGGAATTTTCCAATGTTGAATTATTGTCAAGTGTGCAATCTTCCTTTTTTAGTAATGGTCATAAATAGTTAAGTTCTATGCATGTTAGCTAATTTACTGAACAATAATATCTTGCTCTGAGATTAGCCATTTGTCAATACTCCAAGTTTCAATTATATATTATCTATTATGGATAATTACTATTGCTCCCCTATATTATAGTTCAATTACTACTTTATCCCCTAAACTTTTTGGTATTACAAGTTCAATCTTAGATTTTACCTGTAATTACTATTTTCCCCTACCGTTAAACTCCATTAGTTAAGTGATGACGTGACATTTTTATTTATTTGAAAAATCCCAAAATAACCCTAAAATTTTATTCTACTTATTTATATTTTGTATTAAATCATATTATTTCCTTACTAATTAGGAAAAAATTATCTTTAATTTGGTAGCTCCTTAGTTTTTTTAACTTTTTATATTTACTTTTCAATTTGGTGTTATTTTTTAGATTTTGTTATTCACTTTCTAATTTGACATTATCAATTTTTAGAAGTTTCCACTTTCATTAGGTTTTCATTTATTTACTATCTAATTTGGCATTATCAACTTTAAGGAGTTCTTTTTCTTGGCAAGAAAGCAAGACAATTTAAATAGGTTTTTTTTTTAATTCAAAATAATAAGAATACAACTGTAACAATGGTACTTGATATGGTTTTTTTTAATGAAGATAGTATTGTGTTTTGACTACTTAATTTTAGAAGGACAAAATAGACATTAAACATTACAAGTGTAACAATCTCTTAACAGTGTTAGAATTGAGGGGGTAATAGTAATTTCATAAGGAGTATGGTCTTTTTAGTAATTAAGCTATTGTGAAATCCTCCGGATTTCTACCCCTTTAACCTATGGTTTCAAGACTTATAACGGGGTGGCTTTTTAGTAAGCTAGAAACCTCCGAGTCCTTAACCTATGATTTCAAGACTTAGAACCCAGGCCTCGAGTCAACGACAACTGTGAGCCATTCAAGTCAAGCTCGAAGGATTGAAAATGAAACAAATGTTGGTGGACGACCCTTGTGATGACTCAACAACTCTCCTAGAATTTAAGTGAAGAGAGAAGATTAATCACGATGGTGTAAAAATAGTGATTTTAGAACGTCCATAGATCGACGATGAAGAGTCCGATTGTCAAGATTAAGGTATCCAGATGAAGATAGTCGAAAGACCTTTCCATCAAGCCAAAAATCACCTAAATCGGAATTCGAATGGGGTCCAAACATGGACCGGTCAGTTGGGCCGGTTGGGTGAACCAATCCCCCTCACCCAGTTTTCATTTACGGGGCAGAATCTGGATTTTAGGTTTTTAAACCCTATTTTAGGTTGTAACTCACCCCAAAATGCATTTCTTGAGGCTAGAACGAGGCGGAGGCTTTGGGAAGAGGAGAAACCAAGGACAAAAGTAGATTCCATCCAATCAAAGGTGCTTTGCAACTAGGATCATTACGGGAACGTTAAAGAAATGTGAGAATTCCTAAACCCTTCTCTTTAAACATAGTTTGTGAGGTTTCTCTTCTCTTCTTTTGTGAGATCTTGAAAATGAAGAGTATTAGGTATCTTGAATACTTTTGTTTTCTTGTAGTAATGTTTCATTTCTAATATAAGAGTAATGGTGCATACCCTTGAGAAAGATTTTGCATTTTGACTTTCCGAGTTGCCAAAGGCGATTTAGGAAAGCCAATTTTGGGCTTTTTCATCTAAATTAAATTGGATCAAATTGAAGGTACCCGTAGGATCCTTTTACTGCCAATTAGATTTTCCCAAAGTTTCATTTTGATTATACTTCAAATCAATGGCGAATTAGAGACCATTCACTAATGAGGTTGAGAACTTACCTTTTTAAACTAGTGGTCAGGATTCTGTTTTTGTAGCAAGATTTGGGGATATTCTTATGAAACCCAAATTGACTCTAATTTTTTATTATTAATTCTTTTGCATGAATAAGTTTATGTATCTTTAGTCACCAAACTGTGGGAGTGAATTTTGAAACTTTTGAGAAATGATCAAAGTGAAAGATGAGAAATATACTTAACCTTATATTACATGTATAATAATATTAGTTAAATTTTATTATTGATATATTGACTTGCTTTAGAATTATTTTGTTGATTATGTCTTCTATTTTTCAATATCCTTTGAATGGTGATATGAGAATGTATGAGATGGATGGGATTGAATGGATTGAGTTTTTCTATTATTTTTAAATCTTAAATTATTGATATTAAAATATATGGATGATGTTGAATTAAATTACTCATTTTATTTTATGTTGCTTACTAGGGATGTGGGTTCACCCATTGCCCTAGTGACCTTATATGATTACCTAAATTGTGATTAGGGAATGGGGAATGCCTTTTTAGCGTTTCTGTCACTGGACACCAGTGGATGTGGTATAAGACACATTCATATGATGTCCTTGACGTTTTCCCTAATTATTGGTTGATATACCTAGAGCATGTATAGAAATGTTTGGCTAAGTGATCTCATGAGTACTACTACCTTTTCGGCAGGGGTATTGAAGCATGTTAACCCGTGATGTTAGTTGCTGGGTCCTGAGTGTCAAGTAGGCCCACTATCATCATAAAGAGGTAGGATTGCATATAATAAATAAATGCTCATGGGCGCTCAAAATCGGTAACCAACCCGTGAGAGGACATGGAGAGCATCATATCCATTATATATGGATGACCACTGGATTAAGGAATGGGGTCCAACAGATGCCTCCCAGTATAAAAAGAAGACTCTAAAAATGACGAAAATGAATTTAATCGTTTCTTTTATATATGGACATACGTTTGCATATATTCTAAGGCAAAAGGTTTCTTGATAGGTAGAGCAGCCTCCATCATAATAACAACATCCAACAGAAAGACATGCATTATTTCATAGGTCAGTTGGTCTTTCTTCCATGTTTGTTTATTGTTGCTCTTTCTTTTTCTCTTTTTCCCCTGTTTTGTTGAACATCAATATCTTTCTGGCTGTCAATGATAACTTTGAATAGGTTCTTTAAAAGACCTGTCCCTTTCCATCCAAACTCCTAAATCCATTGGGATTATAGGGACCAATAAGCAACAATCTAAACTACAGTCAAGGACTCCAATTTGCCATTAATAGATTATTTGGCCAATCTTGCTAGAAGATGATTAAGATGGTTTATAAGTACGTATAGATATTCACTTAGACACTAATTTGGTACTAATACGGAATAGATAAAATTGAATACACTGAAGAAAGTTAATCTTTTCAACCAAAAATATGGTCTTCAAAAGATCTAAAATCAAAATTGTGATTACATGATCTAAGACTTTGACATAAAGGACGACATAGGTACATAACATATAAAGAATTAAGAAATTACTTTCAGCAGAGAAAGTGAACTAGGAAATGATAAACTTCACAAATCAAGAAAATTTGGGAAAAGAGAAGAAAAACACAAAGTACAAGAGCCTCAATGAATTATGCTATTTATCAGTGTCGACTCGAAGTCTCGAAGTAACAGGTACTATGTTCATAGCCTTATCCCTGCTTAGGAATGGTGGTTGTTTTCTGACTTGAACCTGCAAAAACTAGGCTGCAATTGGAGCAACCTTACCATTGCCAAAGGAATTCAAATTTTTTACCAAAAACATGAGTAACTCATTTGGAGCCTTGCCTGAAGGGATATGCTCCCTCAAGTGATAAATGCTGATCTCATTTGTTTGTAGCCACCGATCGTCCTTGAAATTAAATTTTACAATGCGTTAATCCAAGTCTACTCAGGCTGATGGAGAGCTGATATAATACATGATGACATTGCTTTTCTTCATTTCCATCAACCCATGCTGTCGACTATTTGCTTTGCTGCTGAATATGTACCAATAAATGAACATGTAACTCCAACCATGATAATAAAAATGCAGATTGCGATCTGAAAAAAGGGGTTAAGAAGTAATGAGAAGTGTATTCATGCAGGAGCTTTCAGTTAATGTTTAGTTAACATATATATATAGGTGAGCAATTAGAGTTTAGTTTTGAGTTTGAACCTCTGCAAAAAGTTATTGGGAATAATCTCACATAGGACGATACCTTAGGCATGTTTAACATGGTATTAGAACCTTATGTGTCTTTCAACATAAACCAAACTCAACATATGGGATGTCCTCATAGAATAGTTGAACCTCCACTTAAAGCAATTGGGTTGGACTCAATTTAATACATGAGGATACCTAAGGTCTCAAATTTAACTGATGTAGCATTGTTCCCAATAGATTTTATACTAACAAGCAGTTGTAAACTTGCTGCATTAGCTTTTCTTTTGAAGCTTCTGTTGATTAAATTTATTCATTTTACCTGCAGCCAACATAACCTCCTGCGAAGGATGCTGATATAACACGCGCAGGGTAAGATTAGAGCCTGTCATTGTGCATTCAGCTTCGTTAAATTTCTCAGTATATACATTTGGAGTAGCAAGCACAGAAAGGGTTTCTGTGACAAGAAACTTACTATAAACATTGTCAGGAAAGAGCCAATTAAGGCCATTACAAAACCTGCATTAAAATAAACAAAACACCATAATCAATGTTCCACTTTCTATTATTTCTCCTATTATATATAATTCAAAATGAATTTATTAAAATTAACTTGACTTAATGAGAGTAAAATTTCATCATTTCATGTGTACTTGAAAAATGTCTAAATTAGAACAGTTATTGAGAATGATGTAATTACTTAGTTTTGGAAAAACTTAAGGGCAAGGGAAACAAAATCTCACCAAAGAAAGGAACCATTAGTGCCACAGTCAATGTTGAGGCAACTAGGACTATTCGGATGAACATTGAAGCATAATAAGATCCTAGAAGATATGGAGGGAGAAGTTCCTCTATACTCAGTGCAACTGGTGTCATCGTCAAGGCATACTTTGTAAGAGGACTCACAACCTAAAACATGAGAAAGATAAATTCCACTCATCAAGTCAAAACTTCAATATAACTTGCATCATTCTCAGAAATAATAGTCAATAGAGATATCAGCCTTCTCTTCAATCATACCGTTGTCCAAAGAGCAATTTTGGAGGCTACAAATTCCTGAGGCATATTCAGAGTGAATTGTGATTGGATTGAGTCACCAAACATCATGAAGCCACATACAGCAACCCCAGTATAAAGGAAAGAACAAATTGAAAAACTGCACTACAAGAAAGAAACATCATTAGGTCATTGGAAGAAATCAACTGCTATAACAAAAGGAAGAATCTTATTCAATGAAAATCTCCTCGAAATGGAAAAACAAAGATGGCTTGAACTATGAATTTTATTCTTGCTTACCAGACCACTAGAACTGTTGAGAATTCTGAAGGATTCTCCATGGAAGAGTACAAATTTGGGAAAACAGAATGCCCTGCATAACAGAAACCATATATACCTAGTGAAACAGGAACATTTGCAAGGTCCAAAGCAGTCCCACCACGATGAAACCCAACTTGGTCTACCACCCCCACCCATAACAAGCAAAGCACCACCAGTAGGGATGCCATTACTCCACCCCCTGAAACCAAAACATAGCAAAGATCAAAAGATCTCAGCCAAATGTGTAGCCAGTAATCATAGAAAGAGATGCTAAGAAGGCGGTTAAATATCTAGAGAACCTGAAAGGTATGAGAGCAAACTAAGGTTTCTCAGCAACATTGTTGGCAGAAGAATGATGGTCATTAATAAGGTGAAGAAGATATGAGAACCCAAATACACCCCTCCAAAATCCATATGGGCATTTGGAAACAATGTAGACAAGTTATCACCCATGAGAGTTATGAATTCCACACAACAGGCCTGCAGAGAAAAAAAGAGAAGTACATTGGTCTTCACTGTCTATTAAAATAGGGAAATCGAGAGAAACCTCTACTTAAAGGACGAGCATAAGGGATAAAAGGCTGATGGGAAGGATCATCACTCACATATAGCTCAAAGTATAGGACTATCTGCAAATAAACCCAAAATGAAGTGTTAGCCTTCCTACCAATAACTTGAATATGATCTGTATCTTATCTATGCTGCTTTCCAAAACAAAATGCATGAATATGATCTGTTTCTTATGTACTGCTTTCAAAAACAAAATGCTAAAGTATAATCGGATGAAAGGAACAACGATTATTTGATAACAGCTGAATAAATTGGAAATGATCCAACAACAGTTAAGCTAGGGGTCTTTGATGTTTTCTCATACAAGTGAAGTCCCTTCACCTGACAGTTTGAGCTTTTAAAATGGGGTCTAACATGGTATCAGAGCACTAAACCATGCATCCAGAATCTGAACAACTTACAGCTACAAGTAAGCGACCAGGAACGCCAAAAGCAGCTTGACCGATGTCAGGGTATGTTTGCAGTCCAGGTGAGCTCTGAAGACATCGTTTCAATAGAATTCCAGTGTAGCATGAAATGATACTCAAGAAAAAGAGAATGAAGAGGCTCAACCAGCCACCTTCTCTTACTGCAAAAGGTGTTGAGAGAAGTCCCACACCACAAAGAATATTTATTCCTATACAAAAGGAAAGCATAAATCACCAGATTCCTGAAGCAATGAAAGTTAATCTGTTTTCAGAAGAAGAAAATGAGTTTGGTCTCGAGGGTTTTCACCGTTAAGTATAGACTGAGCACAAGAACATTGTGCAGCTGGTGGGGGTAATAATTCGTGAATGGAGGACCTTTGGTAGGATGCATAGGAGGAACGCTTAGGCGTAGGAGTCTGAGGACGAGAGAATTCATCAAGTCTGTCCTTTCTGTCGCTAACTGGAAGAAAAGATTGACCAAGGGAAGCATTGGACTCAAAGGTATGTGGTGTCCTCCTGAAAGCTGAAGGAGACAAGAAGGAGCTGCCCAACCGTGTAAGGCTTGTCCCTGCTGCAAGAATCCCTACAGTAGTAGGGGTCACGCTTGTCAACATGTCCATTGACTGCCTGAAATGCCACAACACACACTTCTGTGAGTCCATGCCATGGAAAGGAATAGGGTAAACTGGGCTAAACATATAACGACTAAGTTTCCCAAGGATCATCCTTGGGGATCCCTGTTTTAATGACTCTCAAAGTTTTTCCAATGAAGGACTGGATCCAAATTCCTGACATCAACCCAATCAACAAATTACAATGCTACAGAGAGAGAGAGAGAGAGAGAGAGAGAGAGAAACAGAGAGAACGTGCCTGTAACTCTGAGGCCAGGGCATATGGTGAGAAACAATGCTGTATTCAGAAGGGTTTCTCTCGGAGGTGTATTCGGATTCAGAGCCTTCTTCGCTATCTCCCACTGTCTCTGCTCTGTTTTCCTCATCGTCTGTCTGGAACTCTATTCCCCTGTCCATTCCAAAGTCATCATCCGCCTTCATCTTCTCTTTCTCTCTCAATGAGGCGACAACGACCTTAAAAACAGGAAGGACTTGAGCAAAAGATGTTAATTAATATCCTCCACCAGACTCACAACCGTGGTTTGGAAAGAACGTAGACCAGAAATGAAGACACAACTCTCTCCAATCAAGAAAAATGAGACAAAACTGAGAAGCTTTTTGTCATTGTTTTTCTTCCTCTCTTCTTCCTCTTCCTTCGACCTTATTCCGGAGAAAAATAAGTACATTCCGTCCCATTTTGCAATTCATGATTCATTAGAGCTACACAGAGATATGACTACTATCAAGGGGTGATAGACACTTGTCAATCAATCTCCCGAGCTTCCAGAGAAATCTCCATCAAAATAGGAAGCTCTCTTCATCTACATCCATATATCTATCCAAACGGGAAAAGAATTGTATCTCGTTTACCCTTCTTCGTCTGTTAAATTGCTTTTAGTCGGATAAAAAGTCAACGGGAGTGGTGAAATTATGAAACAGACGCATGAGAACCAGACGTATTTATGGAACAGTAGATGCACATTCATTCGATCGTACAAATCTAACTCTCTCTTTTTCTCTTTCTTTTTTTCTTTTCTTATCTTCGCATATCCTAGGTATCAATTCCATGAAAAATTTGGAAGAATTCAACGAAGTACATCCAGCAAATGTATAAGAAAATTTGTTCTTATATATAACAAAATTAACAATAATTTGTACTTGGTACATTGAGAAATTTGTTCATCAATTCTCTGGAGATAGATATAATAATTCAGATTTCAGGGACTGGGCAAAGGGAAACAAGGAAGGGAATGTAGTGGTCTACTTGTCAATCTGACCCAACTTCCCGAGGCCATTGCATCGAGCACAAACGATCTGAGTTTGATCTTTTCTTGCTGCATTGGCTCGTAGTGTCACTTGGGATCGCCTCACAAAACCGGCACCATCGCATTCTGGGCACCTGTAGATTTTTCATAATTTTAACGATTTGCAACACAGCAACATGCAACATAAAACAAACAATTCATGGGCTAACGAACTGCCTTAGCTTACACGTCTTTCCGAGAGAATAATATAGGGGAAAGCGGTTCCAAGAAGCGCAACCGCCACAGCTCCAGCTACCAGGTACGCATTTCCATCGGCTGAGACATCTCCTACCGCGCACACCACCGTCGAACTTGAAGAACGCCTTTGTTTCTCAGTGTCTCTTCCCATTCTTCCGATGCTCTTTCCCTTCTTGTGTGTTAAAACAGCAGCTTTCGGTAGCGCCACAAATCCGCGCTGCCAGTTCCCATCTAAAAACACCTTCTTCGGCCGCTGCAACGAAGCTTGAGAAGAAATTGCCTGCAATGGTAAATGAAGGACAGTCGATGCCATTCCTTTTCTTTCACTGTGTTAACCTGAGAGATAGATTTCCTTTCCTTGTTCGACGAGAACAGACAAATCAACAACACCCAAACTGGAAGGATAAGGCTGTGTTTGTTTGCAAAGGTGGGGTGGGAAAAAAGGGGTGGGAAAAAAAAACATGTGGGTCCCATGTGGAGGGTTTTGTGGAAAGTGATCGGTGGGTCCCACTTTTACTTTCCACAAAATCCCCCAAATATGTGGGGGGGAGCAGGCTTGAACAGGACCTTGTTTCCCTTTCCCCCCCCGCCCAAACACTCCATTTTAGGATTTAAAGGAAAAGTGATATTTTCAGCCTTTTTCCCCCTTTATTCCCAACAACGCGCCTGGGACCGGTGGATGGATAAGGTGGCCAAAGAGGGCCCCACCCATTGAATTAAATCTCTATCCAACTGTAGACATGGCTTAAAGTGTCACACCATATATGATATTAGTTTTTCTTTCAATGTGTATGTATATTGGATACAACTAATACGAGATACAATACTCAATTGATTGATAAGGTACATGATACCAATATTATGTGTATATATATGTGTGTGTATTCGTGTGTGCGAGAGGTGCTTCTAAAGTACTATATATAAGAGAAATAACAATGTGCAACTGAGCCAATTCCTTGACCGTGATCATTATACTCTGTTGCCTGATTAGTTTTACTAAGAGTTCTACCTTTGAGCACTACAAGGGGTACCTTTGAGCACTACAAGGGGTGGACCAAGATGGATTTTCTTTTCTAAATATATGACGGAAAGATATGAGAGTAATGCAATTACTTACCGTCTGCAAGTAAAGCATCTACAATGGTAGATCTCATTCTTGATATAGTTATTGCCCTCCTTATGACATTTGTTAAGAAAAGAAAACCTTATCAAATCCTTGAAGGGTTGGCTTATTGGCAAAGACTTATATCTCATACTATAAAATTAAGAGTTTGAATCTCCATACGAATTATCTCCTTTTCTATATAAAACTACCCCCTTGACCATAAGTCGAATAACACGGAAATTAGCCCAAAACCTCAATTCGACCCCAAGAACATGTTTTCTTAGTCCACAAGGCTCTTGCCCCTCGAGAAGACTTTTATATATGTAAGCTTCATGCACTTATTTATAAGGTAAATGTCTACCCAGTAAAGTAAACAGAGAATTTTAAACAAAAATGTCATTTTTGTTAGTGCAAAGGCTTTGCCATTGTTTTGTCTATGATAAAGAAAAAGTTTCTATTGCTTAAAACCAGTTACATAAACAATCTAGATCATTACTAGTGTTGCATCTTCTTGTACTACTACTCCTGCTGGAGTCGGCCCTACTTGCCATATTAATAGTAAGTGTTCATGAGTGTTGGGGATTGGTTTTTAAAATTACAAATGCAGGCTTCAGGCGAATCTGTCCATGAATATCACGTATGGTTATAGACAATGTTGTTGCATTTGCGTGACATCTGTTTCCATGACTGTTAGGTCTGTGGGATTTAAATTAAGGTACGTCTCCCATCCATCTCGTGACTCTGCTTATGAGAAGTGTGGGGTTGGGCTTTTGTTTGTTCAAAAACATGGTGTTCCTCGGCATAGCAAGTGTTCATCAAAATAATGAAAAACCATTGGGCTGTTGTTTCTGTCAAAGTTGAGGGTTTGTCACAGAAGTGAGTTGCACGGGTGCATGAGAGATGTCTGTGGAAGATGACTTGTTATTAACCCTAGCAGTCCTGCCACTTATATCCTCTTGGTCCACCCTAGACGAGTGCCGTCCGTGCCCGGCTCCCGGGTGACGCCGCTGAAAATGATGGGCACTGCCCCCCGTAGGCGCCAATATAATTCGTAGGGTACTTCGTTTCCCTGTCGGCTTCTTGCGGTGGGGCTTTTTTCCCCTGCCCTCTAGTAGAGAACTCGAAACTAGTGGGAAATTAGTGGAAAGTAGAGACACCCACTTATCCACCGTGGTTCAGAGATAAGGTGCACAAAATGGAATCATAATTTAGAAGGTTTGGAGAGGTAGGGGATAGTGGTTTAGAACCTTACAACCCGCAAAAGACAATGTTGATCAAGTTCTCCAAGTTGCAAACCGTTTTATATTTTCCACAGTATGAAATTGAGATTCTTTGTTTTCGCCCTTCCTTGCAGGAGAGTTCTACCCAGGTAAATGAATTCCTCTTTCATTGTTGAAGACCTTTGTTAGGGTTGTTGAGCTACATATTGTGCGCAAAAGGGTCAAAGTCAATTTGACTCGTGTAGCAGTCTACAGATCCAGGGCTAAGGTTCCGATTTACCTGCCTGTGGTCGACAGAGACGATGGTTAGCATGGCTCCTAGCGGATACAGGGATCCTCCCAGAAGCCTGATCAAAACACGGTCAGGCCACGAGTCAGAATTTGGGAGATAACTACAACTGAAGAAGATGGAGAACTCATGTTTGCAGGACTAAAAATGAAAATTTGCAATTCAGAGATTTATAATACACCCACCATTGATCTGATTTTGGGTTAGAAGTCCTGCAAATGATCGTGGATGTTAATTGATGTGAATCGCTTTCACAGAACACAATGGGCGAAGTATAGGTTACAAGATCTGACATCGCAACACTCTGTCCCACGGTAGTTTAAAAGAGCAGAAAGGATTTCCATCTGAATTTGGGCGGTGCCTTTATTCATTGTTCTTGTGTGGTAGTCTTAGACTCTTAGTCAACTGGAAGAATTCTGGAAAGACAGGTTGGCCATTATTAAGTGTTACTAAATCATTACACTGAGAAATCATTTTTCAATTCCTCTATTCAGTTCTCTCTGTGATTGTAAGTTGTAACTGTCCAAATGTCTATGGGAGATTTAATTCCCATTACCGAAATCTGGGTTTCTGAAAGCCAATAAGCTTTCCTGTTTCCCTCGACTTCAGGAGTGGAAGGGAAACGGACTTGCAAAGCAAGACCACCGCATGAACATATGCTCCCCCACTTATCTCCATAAAAAGATTCTGAAACAGCGAGACAACAATCATAAACTATCCAAACACAGTTAAGTAGTAGAAATACAATTTACAGGATATTACAAGCTGAAGAACTTATCTGATTACACTGAAGGTGGGGGAAAATAATGAAGCAAAAATTCATACAGAATCCAGTGAAGTAACTAGAGCATAGCATTTGGATGAAATTGAGGCCATCTGTACCTTCTCAGCCTCTTCACACAGTGGCGCATCTAGTCCAGCCCCCTTCTCTCTTTCTTCTTCGAATTAAACTTTGGAGTTGTTTTGCTGTAAACTTTAGGAGACAAAACATCCAACCAGCGAAACCCAACAGCCGCATTACTTCTATGAACAAATTTTCTCAATTTTTTTGATATTCTTCTCTTTTCTTCTCGATCTTTTACAGTGACTAAAAATAGAAAGAAAGAAAAAACATCCGTGCCTTCCTCTGTTCTCATTATTCCCCAAGGGGAAAAGAACTAATCATCCAATCAAATGATCGGTTATAGAACACAGATTGCTACAGAAGAAAACAAAGGGAAACCCATTTCTTGATTGGCCTCCAAGTCTTCCCCAAACTAAACTCAAATCACCATCTAGGAATAGCACTGTTATCTTCCACTGACCAAGCGCTGCTGCTGTTGCTACGCCTTCGAGATGTTCTACTGAAAACCGGCCTAATTCTGCCCGTTGCCGCAGATTCAGATATCGAATGCGAATGAGTAGAAGGAGATCTAAGCCTACCAAAGAAAGAAAAGAAATTTCTGAAAACCCGCCGCAGCCCACCACTTTCCCTTGTTCTGCTTCCCCTGGAAGTCCATGAAATCCTTCTTGGAGCTCCACCAGTATTGAACCCACCATCCATCTCAGTAAAAACAACGGGAAGCTCACGTTCCGCAGCTCGTCTACCACCAGAGAATCTCCCAACTGCAAACCCACCACCAGGTAGCCTCCATATGGTCAAACCCACCGTATCATCGTCAGCCACACCAGGGGATTGCCCGCCGGGGCTTCCATCAGATTCGGTTGAGTTTCTGCCACGCACATCTGAAGGCAATTCATGGCGGCAGACAGGGCAAGAATTCCTAAGAGAAAGCCAAGGAAGAATGCAATCCGAATGATAGATGTGCTTACAAGGCATCTCACGGGCCTCCGAGCCCAGCTCAAACTGTTCCTTACAGACGGCACAGTGCGATTCGGTAACAACATGGCTAGCAACGATCTCGATTGTTGGCATGGACTCCACGGCAGCCTTGGAAGCCGGGGGGTGGTCGGAGCGGCCAACTCCATTAATCTCGATCTGAGTCAACTGATCAAGCAGGCGATCAAAGCCTGAACCCATCAAGAAATCTGACATGCTAGCAGGCAGCGGACGAAGACCTGAACCGGCACCATCATCATAATATAGCTCAAAACTGCCCCCTTCGCCGCCGGCGCCGGCACCACCACCACCACCAACTTCGGTACCACCGCCATCGGCAGGCCCTCTGAGTACAATAACCGGATTGAAAGGCGAGCGATCACCACCATTCCTCCGGCTGCGGCGTAATCCTAAATACCTGTTCTGATCAGAAGCAGATCGATTCCCAAGCATGTACATAGCCGCGGCAGGCAGCCGCCGACGCCGAGACTCGTCTTGTGCCGCCACGGAAGGGTTTTCGACCTCTTCAACAAATCCTCCATCGCAATCGGGGCAGACTATGGTATCTCGACCCCAAACCCTAACGAAACGACTGCATCTGTAGCACCAGTAAGAAGACCCCGCCGAGGCCATGTGTTGAATCTCTCTACGACGCCCAGCAGGGGTTGTGGAACCTCCAAAAAAAAACCAACCTTTCGATGAGAAAGATACCAACGAATCCCTAATCTTGCACCAAAAAACTCACCGGAAGCTTGAAATCAAAGATCTCGTGTTCGAGAAGAAAGAAAACCCTAGATTTCCAAATTAAGCGATCTAATATACAACTCCTCAAATTGAATCCAATTTCTTCAAGACAATGAAATGGATCGTTCAGATTTCCAAAGAAAAACCCTAATTAAGCACTAGATCTACAGATCCAGAAGTAAAGACTAATGAGAGGAGGAAAGCATGGTGAGACGAACACAGAGAGGGAAAGGGAAAAGGAAAGAGAAAGAGAGAGAGAGAGAGAGGTCCGCGTCCGCGTCCGGCGTTGAGAAGAAAAGAACCCACAAGAGAGGGAAAGCGTTTTTAAGGGATTCCAAACGGCGAAAGCGCGTGCATTTGTTAGCGTGATAAAAACGCTTGGTATTCGAAGAGACGAAGAAGATGGTAATAAACTAACGGCAGCAACACGTGTTTAACTCTGGTCGGGTGAGAAATTGACGACGTCAGTTAAAGGGCGTTTGATAGTGTTGCGTGGACGTTGGAGCGGTCAGATTATTCTGTTTCACCACACCACCCAGAACTCCAGAAGAGAAGATGCGAGGAAGACTCGACTCGACTCGACTGCTGAGCCAAAGCCGCATCATATTTATACCGCTGGCAATCCGCACGCGAAGGTGGACTTGACGAGAAAAAGCATATAACGACAAAATCAAATGTCACAACTAAAAGTTATGTTCTCTCACTTCTCTGTATATCGCCGAGTACCACAAATAATCGCCGAGTTCGAAATAATTGCCGGTTTGTTCCGGATGAACCGGTATTTCGACCATATTGGTTCAGACAAAAATCCACATGACAGAGACGGCTCCACTGTCGTTTCGTCTGTAGTTTTTTCTTCTTTCTTTGTCGGCATTTTATCTTTTAGACATAGAGGGAAATGTAAGAAGAAAAAAAATGTTTTTTGTATGTATTGGATAGATTATAGAAGGCTTTATTCTTGAAAAAGAAAAAAGGGTAACAGATTATAGAAGGCATTCTGTTCTTTTTTATGGAAATTTGTGATAATTTATAAGCATTTGCGATTACTAGGTTGGTGAGAATACTTGAGGGACCAAATACTCCTTCCTTAACATTATGATGATGATCTAGATGACCACTCTCGTTTGTACAGAGATAAAATCCCTAACCAATGTCGAGTACATTTTTCACACAGCAACACTAGAGGTGGAGAGATCCTGGCAATTCCACCGCCTCTGTTTCTCTACTTCCTCTTCTTCTTCTCTCTCCTTCCTCTTCTTAAGTTTTTTCTATTCTCTCTCTCTCTCTCTTAGCATTCCTTCTTCTTCTTCTCCACTATGTTCTTTCTCTCTCTCTCTCTACTTTTTCCATTCTTTACCCGTCCTCTCCTCAGCATTTTTTTCTTTTCCCTCTTTTTCTTTTTTGATGCCACAATATTTGGATGTTTCTCCTATGGATTGGAGTTTCTTGATGAGCAGGAAAGTTCGGCCATTGCACGTTACTAGCCTCCAGATGCTATCGGTCACCACCATAGTCTCTGCATCTTCCAGACCAAAGATTTGGAGTAGGGAAAGTCCCCACTAGAAGTCCAACAATAACGCTCCTCAGCACTTCCATCCTCCAACTCGTTCCAATAGATTTTCACGTTGTAGCTTCTTCGCCTTTGTGGCGTGCTTCTTCTCCACCCTCGTAGCATGTTTTCACCAATTTGGGCACTTGTGATGCAAGATGCGTTTTACGTATTTTTTGGGATTATTACCTATTGTTGTGTTACCAACATTTGTTCTAAAGTTTTCTTGGGCTTGACTCATACCTTAGCCTAGACAACCCTTTTTAATGCACGTATGACAGATTAGTCAAATTTCTCTCCTTGATTTTTGATGTTTATATTCAATCATTGTGTTTCCATGCATCTATCTTTTTTGTATTTCTTTTCATTTTTATTGTGTTTCTATATCTTTGCTTTTCAATGAATGAAATATTAATTCTTACCAAAAAAAAAAGAGAATAATAGAGGACTTTTATCATAATTATTGAATATTTATTACATGTTTACATTTCATTTCTCTATAATTAAAGAAAATCAACTAGAATTTCCGCCCCAAAAAATTTAACCAAACTAACAAGAAATATATTAAATATTCACTCTCATATTATCATGTTTAGGCAAATAACTTACTAAAAAAAATTGTGTTTCAAGAGAAACATGATGAATTTTGTTTGGGAAGTTGTATTCACAATTTTTTGTTAATATGTTGAGTTCAATCTTGAAAATGAGAAAACTCTTCAATGGGGATAGCCTTCTTGCTCTAGAGTATGACTTAAGAAAGAGTTGAAAGCATTTAGAATACGAGAATTTAATTTGAGCATATTTCTTCATCATTTGACAATGAGATTACATCATAGATAATATTATAACCGAAATTTAAAACAAAGAAAGAGATAAGGTTACATTACAGATCATATTACAACAGAAAATTAAAGTTACATTACAGATAATATTACAACAAAAGTTTAAAACAAGAAAAGAGATAAGGTTACATTACAAATCATATTCCAACAGAAATTTAAAGTTACATTACAGATAATAAATAACAGTACAACAAAAATTTAAAACCACAAAAGAGATAAGGGCAGATCATAGATAACATTGCAATAGAAATTTAAAACTACATTATAGATAGCATTATACAAAACTTTAAAACTAGAAAAGAGTGTGAATAATTATAGGTACTAAAATGATAAGAAAGATATATTGCTATTTGGTAGGAGTGATAAGGTTTGTTAGAAATGGTTCTTCCACCACAAATTTTGTATTTGAATTTGAAGTATTCCGAAAATCTAGTAGAATCTATATATACATTCTCATGTGTTTTTATCTTTATCTCTTTATTAAATAAAACGAAATATGTGGGAATGAATGACAAAATTTACAAAGTTTTTCTTGTTTTCATTTGCAAGAGAAGCAGTCGAGTTGACAACAAATAATCTCAGAATGATAAGATATTTAGGTTACCGGTCCGGTTTGATTTATGAGCCACAAGACAACCGCGTAAATCCTTTTCCTTTTTGGCAAACGACCGCGTAATTAAATCTAGTTTAACCCAATCGTTACTCACGCGAATCTCACACTCGTGAGGAAAAGAAAAAATTATGGTCGGTGATAATGGTCTCCTACTTTTCCTTTTATTAATCCCTTTATTTAAAAAGAAAGTTTTTTTTCTTTTTTCTTTTTTCTTTTTTTTTCTTTTCTTCTTTTCTTCGAGAAAGGAGGTCAATAATGTGATGGCTATTGGCTTCTACACATGAGTTTCCCAACATGGCACATGCAGACTTTTTCTACCTCGTAAAAGTTCATATACCATTTCACTTAATTTTAGAGGCCTGGTGTTTGTAGGAGATGGAAGACTTCTTCTATGTTACGCTATATTTCATGTATTGATGTATTGATGTATTGCTTTGAAATGCAAGATCCACTCCATAAACATATCAATGAATTTTGGTATACCAAATTCTGGCTTAGGCCACCCAACTAAAATGAATTGTTCGACTTGATACATATAGTTTTGATTCAGTTAAAATAATCAACTAGAAACATTTCGACATAAATTTTTTCTTTAGGGCTATCCTCATGATGTTGCCACATAGAAATATTAATATGACGGTAAGGGCGTTCATCAAATATCTGAAATGTTACTTTTTGACAAAAGTAGTGAGGTGATGAAAGACAATTTATTTCCAGCTGCAAGCACCTCAGAGAGTTATGTTTTGCCCAGATATGTTAAGTAGTTAACGCTTATCATGGGAGTGTTAATCCATCCAAATCTTCTTAGGGGTTGTTTCTTACGATTTGTCTAGAGTTTAATGAAGCAACGTTACATCCAAGGTCCACGTATGCCAAGATTGAAAACAAATATGGGGAAAGGTATATTAGGTCCTAAGCTTTCCAGCAAGATTTGGACATTGGCTTCTCCAACAAGATTAGTGTCACAACTAATCCTAGCCTTCCATTTCAAATGAACAGATTTGAAGGTCAAGGTTTGTCTTTCTCAAAAATAACATGGAATTTGTCTATAAGAACAAAAATCAAAAGAAACGAAGGTAAGCCAAGATTAGTCTTACAATAACTCGATCTCTTGCAACAACCCAAGAGACTCAGAACTTTTCCGGCATAAACTCCTCTCAAGGAGGATCTCTGTTATCCAGAATCGGACTTATCCGACTAAGGTGATTTCCCGTCTACAAAGGTGGTCCACTCTCACTATTCTTCTTGTTTGTTGATAACTGGTGCGCGTCATCTTCAAATCAAATCAGGAGTTAGACAGATTTTAAAACAATAAATGTAAACTCGTGGAGATAGAATGGTTATTTAATCAATAAACAAGTATGAAGTATGAACAACAGGCTTCCATAAGAAAACCTTTATTCGTTCTTAGATTCTCGACTCTGTAGTCACGGAGTACCTCATCATGGGTCATGGAAGATGAATTGATGGTTATCTATGGGCATGAGTTTGAAAGCTTGAAACAAAGTAGGGTTTTCGCCTGAACATTGACCAAGTCTTCCAATCTGACGGCCAAGGCTGAGGAGTGGTCAAACCTGAGATGTCAATTAAAGAAATAATAATAATAATATATTATAATAATAAAGACAGATTAATCGACCAAACGTCGTTGGATTGAAATAGTAGTAGTTGTGTTGCTTTCAGTGACGTGCGCCCCATTTCATACAGCTTGCACAACAATAATTTCCTCTTCTAGAAGGTCAAATCTCTCTTCTTTCTTCTTCGCTTTTTTTTTTAAAAGAAAAAATTGACGATGGTTCGAAAGGTTTCCTACTTAGGGTTTTAAACAGCGGATGGACCGGTTCCAATTCAATTTCAGTTTGGACCGGTCGGCAAGACAGTGCGAATCTTTCAAGGCTTTTCACTTTCTCACTTTTTCTAACCAACGCGAATCTTTTCCGACATATTGGCAACTAGATAGTGCTAGAAAGGACCATTTGGGTCACACATTTTCATAATTAATTAATTTTTTATTTTGACAAATATATCATATAAATCAAATTTGATATACATTAAAAGAATTTTAATAGATGTATATATACACAATATAAATTTTATACGAGATAAAGAGGATGTAACTATGCTGAAGTAGATTATTACCGACCCAACCAAGGTTGTAAACATTGCAAAATTTTATAAAAGAGGTAGATGAAGCTTTGCTCCCTTGTGCATCGAAGACAGGTGGTTTTCTTAAAAGCAAAGAAGTGAAATGGTCTCCTCCTCCTATAGGCTGGTATAAATGTAATATAGATGGAGCGACTAACAGGAAAAGGGGTTTTGTGTTAGAACCAAGAGACCGAGGCACAGGGCAGACAGACCAATTACAGAATCAAGAAGAAACAAATATATAAAATATTCTTTATGTCAGAATCACTTACCCGAATGTAGTACGAACTTTCACAGGGTGAGTTGAGGTGTACGAACTGTACTTTTCCTTAAGGTATTTGAACGCCCCCTTTATGCTGCTGGGTTTGACCTTGACGTTCTTACCTCCAAGATACAACAACTCTTAGATCCGAAGGCAGCACTCCAACGGAGTCTACTTGCAAAGGAGATCCGAAGGTAATACACAGCACCGAATGAAGAAAACAAAAGAAGGAATTTCTAACACTAGTTTTTCAAAATTCTGTTTTTCACCAAAAAACGGATTGGCCTCTTGTTCGAGCTTAACTCTATTTACTAACTCGTATGGACACCTTCGGAGGGCTGCATATGTACGTAAGGTCATCTCGCAGAGAGTTGTGATCGTATGATCGGTCGGATCGAGTCACCTCTCTCTACGCAAAACCCAAAGCCGGGTTTTTAGATCCATGACCCGCTTCTAGATCCATGACCCACGACCCACGTCCCCAATTTCCAAGTCCCATCATAGACAACTTAATATTATTTATATAATATTAAGGTGCCCCATGGCTTGGTTAGACTAGGGTCTACGGACCACTACCGCAACCACGCCCGACTTGGTCCAGCTCGTTGCATACGCGTGATCCACACATAGCTCTCTACTAGCATACACCCCACTTAGGAGCTATATACGATTATATAATCATATAATCATTCGCTCCATCCGATGTGGGACTAAACGCATATGGTAATCTAAATCACCTAATATACATCCAGAAGAGTCCTATAGAAACAAGAGTCCTAAAACAAAACTAGGGAGATAGAGTTTTAATGATTTTGAAACTTATCTAAATAGTATATTATATTATATTATTTTTTTAAAACAAAATCCAACATTTTGCCCAAGCTGGTGGGGTCATTCGTGACCCAACTAGAAAGTATATAGCTCTGATTTTGCACAATATTTACAGTCACTCTTAGCACTAGAGGTTGAACTACAAGCCCTTTTATGGGGTCTACAGTTCTCTCAATCGTTGCAGAAAATTCCAATAATTATGGAAACAGATTCATCGGAGGTGGTGCATTTGGTGCATTCTTCCAAGAAGCCTCAAGGTAAGTTTGTAGATTACATAGAAGAGATTAAAAAAATAAAAACTTTTGAAGGATAAAAATGATATTCGCTTAGTTTTGACATACAGAGAAGTGAATTCAGCCATTGACTGGATGGTGAGAGTTCACACTCAGGGAAAAGTGCCTTGCCGACTTGTCTGGATTAGACCTGTAAACGGACAAGATTCTGCTCGGATACACCAGTATCCAAATCTGAATCCAATTAGTAGATCCGCTATCCAAATCCAACAAAAATTTAGAGAACGCATCCAAATTCAACTCCGAAACTTTATCGGATATCCGATAATAATCCGATCTAATAAAATATCCGAATCTGATTATCATCTATTTTTAAATAAAAAATGTTAAATATTTTACTCTATCCGGATAAAAATTTATCCGAATATTATCTGATCCGATAAGCAATTATCTTAATCCAAATCCGATTGCTTAGCGAACGGATACGGATATTTTTCGGTAAGAAAATTTTCGGATACGGATACCCTTAAACGAATACGAATGTGAATTCGGAGGTGGATTTCGGTTATCCATTTACAGGTCTAGTCTGGATCCTCCTTCTAGCTTAGAGAGGATCCTTCAGGTGGATAAGTCTCTCATTATTATGAATTAGTTTTCTTTTTGAGTCCCTTTGACTCCGTTTTTTGCTTGGGTCCTTGACCCCGTTCGTGTACCCAAAAAAAAAAAAAACTATACTGAATTCTGAGCAAAGGCATTAGTCCAAACCTACCAGTTGTTAATATGAAAAAGACTAGAATATCCTTATTTGCAATAGGCTTTTATTAGAGTATAAGTATCTAAATTACAAAATATCCTTACAAAATTGTTATTATATATTTTTATCAAAATTTTTTATTTCAATTGATATTTAGATATTTTTATTGTAAAATATGATATAATTGTTATTCAATCTAAATATCCTTCAAAGGTATTTTCCGAAAATCCGATACAATTTACAATCAATATTTTAATAGAATATCTAAATATCTAAAGTGGAGATGAATTCCTCCATGGATAATGTAAAAGATATATAAAGATTGAAAAGATACCATAAGAAAAAGATATAAAGATATAATAATTATTTATTATTTATGTTGATTAAGATAAAATGCACACATAATTATATTATTTTAAATAATTATAAGAGTGGATGACTAGGTGCTAAAAATATGAATATATCAATTGCATAAAAATTCTATTCAATGTATGATAATTAGAAATATATCCAATTAAACTATACAAGTGCTAAGCATGATCATCTATGGCCTTGAATGAAATCTTCAACAGCTCAATCATCCTAACTTTTAAAGCTCAGATGTTGTTAATGGAAATGAACAGAAAATATTGAGTTATAATTATTATAGTATTGACAATTAAGGAATGAAACTCAATTCTGCAAAATGGTTTGAGATGAAACTAACAATTAAAAAGAAAGATTTCTGCTTGTTCTTTGGAAGTTCACTTCACATCCAAAATAATAATAATAATAATGAAAATCTGAATGTTTAATTATGTTGTCTCAATGGCTGGATGAGAAAGCCTAAACCTAAATAATAATGATGAATGACTAAAATCTGGATTAGCCTGCTCTCCGGCTCTGATTTACTCAGCTATGTACATAATATTTTTATGTTTCAACTCATGAGATGATTATTTGCCAATTAATATACCTGGTGGGTAAAAATTATATTCACTCTCTAGTTTTGAATGTGTTTTATTTTGTTTAACACCTAGATTTAGTAATTTTTCGGTTTAATGTTTTAGCTTGTAGAGCTAGATTATTTTCATTACACAAGACTTAGTGGTACGTCCTACCTCTTTTTGTAATCAGAAACTTCAACGGTTCTCTCTGTGGTGAGATGTCTCAAAGAGTGGGATTTGCAAAGGTAGACGCTGGGAGACGATCTGCGATCCGTGCGGTTGTAATGGAGGGAATCAAAAGGGGTTTACATTTTCTCATCATAGAATCTAATTGTAAAGATGTTGTAAATCACTTAAATAGCAGGTCTCCCAATGCCTCTGCCCAATTAGGGGTGGTGCCCAACTAGGGGTGGTGCTAGAGGATATTGGGAAACCATCTCCCTTGACATGTCATTTATTTTTGAGTTTGTTTCTAGAGAAGCCAACTCTATGGTAAACTCTCTAGCTCAGGAGCCCGATCTGTTGAGGGTGAGACCATTTAACCGTTTTCCACTACTTGGCTCCAGGAAGCCTATTCTTGGGAGGCCTTGTGCCCTTTCCTACAATAAATAATATTATATCAACAAAAAGAAAACATCTTATCTGTTTTTGTTATAAAAATTTCTATGTTAACATTCAAAAGTAAGGTAATTTTCATCTGGACCTCCTGAATTTTGATCTATGTCATTTTTGGTTGACCAAATGGTATTTGAACCCCATCTTAGTTGGATAATCCTAACTGGCAAAGTTATCAAACATGCCTATTCTGTTAACTTTTTTCCGTTAAGTTCTATTTTTACTTTCAAATATTATTTAAAACTCTCAAATTATCCTAGATTAAAAATATTTTTTAATTTAAACCCTAAATTTCCTTCAATTACCATAGTAGTTAAAATATTAAATTTTTGTCAGTTAATATTATTATTAAAACCTACAATATCCTCAGTTATTTTAGTAATTAAAACCCTTAATTTCCTTCAGTTAGTTTTATTACTAAAATTCCATAATGCCCCTATGTTATTTATTTATACATTTCTTTTTCATTAGAATTAAAAAAAAAAAAATCAATTGAACGGAAAGTATTTGGTATCGTTTTTAATTTGTAGTTTCTTGGTAAGTAGCGTTTGGTATGGTTAGAATGCATTATATGGTAGACGACGCCCTGGTAGTTATGACTTGTTACATTGCACCCAAATTTGTTGACCATCTGGTTTTTTTTTTTTTTTTTTTCCTTAGAAATTTCTTGACCATCCTTTTGACCCAAAAATTTTCCCTTCAAAATACCTAATCTGTTGACCCCCTAAGGAACATTCTTGATGACTTCCACACGTAAGACCATATTATATATATTGAAAAATTTTGTTCCAATGTTAAAGATTACCAACTTAATGGTTACCTTCAAGAAAATGTGACTTTCATAATATTTCATGTATGAAGTTTTTTGATATACGTAACAAAATTACAAGAAAATAAGGTTACACTGTGTCATGTCACTTAATAATATTAGTGAATGCCTCTCTATGGTGTAACCATGACTATGCATATTATTGAGTAATTTCATGGCACAAGAATGATTTCAAGAAAAATCCTTGAATGATTCAAAGAATATTTAAATTCATAATATTTCATTCTAAGAGATTTCCGAAAAGGAAAATTCAAATGGCTCTGCAACTTATAGAAGAGGAATTGAGAGCTTTGCAAAAAGTGACTCAAAGAATTGAATGAGTAAATGAAAAAATTAATAATTATAACTAAACTTTAATAGATTAAAAATAAATGAATAAAGTTATTTTAAATCTTAAATAGTTTTAATTTTTCATTCAAAACTAATCCCTTCACCTACCCAAAACCACCTTGTTTAAGAATTGCCAGCAAGTGTAAGTTTTCTTCATGATCGTTCTAGAAAGAAAACCCAGAAAACCAAAACACTAATTTTATGATATGATATGTAATACACTAATTTCTGAATTAGGTCATTTCTGATATGATATGATGAAGGTAATTTCTGAGTTAGGTTGTTTTAGACTAATGAAGAAGAAGATGACCAGAAGATACCACAAAATCACTAATTTAAAGAATGTAATACACCAATAATATTTATTTTCCTATATTATTAATTATAAAATTTTGAATGAAAGCCTCATACGTTATATGAATGCATAATTTATTGCAAAAGAAAGAAAGCTTAAAGAATCATTATTATATAATCAGAGATGCTGAAAATTTTCAAAAGAAAATTCATCTTATTATATACTAGCTATATATACTTATCATGTTGTGTGCATGATATTTCTTCTGTTGATTGATTGTTATGGATACATAATTATATGATTGGTGCAGTTAAGCAGCCTTAATCTCACATTTATTATTCCAATAATCATACTAGCTTGGTTGGTCCGGATTAAATGGGAATTGATATATTCCAACTTCCAAGTATCTGGCAAATTTTCCGCCAAGAAATCTGTATGAGTCGGGTCCAAGGGAACCAGGGTTGGCATTGGTTGGTTCTCCTTGATCTGCATCTTTTAAAACCCTAATTTGCTACCAACATATTATGCTTTATTTGATGTTAGGGTTGGAATTCTCTAGGTGAAATCTCATATATATAGCCAATGGAGGAGTAGTAGGATAGTTAGGAACCTTCTTCTCAGTGGAGAGGTCATGGGTTTAACTCATATCGGTGGCATATGTAATATCCCTATCCCTATAAATAATAAAAAACGTCTTTTATACCAAAAAAAAAAAAAAAAAAAAAAAAAAAAAGGCCCTCATATATATAAGCCATTTATTCCCCTTTTCCCTTCGTCCTCTTTTTTATATCTGGTACCACCCGAGTTCCTCAGTTGCAAAAGTTAGAATTAGACTTGTAAATGGGTAGTCAAATTTCGCCTCCAAATTCTCATTTGTATTTGTTTATAAGTGTTTGAATCCAGAATTTTTCTTACCAAAAAATATCCGTATTAATCCGATAAGCAGTTGAATTCCGGTTTTGATAATATATGGATAAAAATTTATCTTATTAAAATGAAGTATTAAATATTTTTTACCTAAAAAGGGCTGACAATCAAATTTGAAAACCGAAAAACCGGATATTATCATGTTACAGTATATTAAACATTTTTTTTCTCTAGAAAGGACTGATAATCGATTTGAAAGCCGATAATCAGCAACCGGAAAATATGAAATTGAAAATCATAAATAAAAAAATGACAATCAACAACCAATAATGAAGTAGTTTATTGGATATCAATAAAGTTCTAGATTTGAATTCAAATACCTCTAATAAATTTTCATCCGATATTTATATCAAATTCAGATACTGTGTATCTGAGCCGAATCTAATCCATTTACAAGTCTAATTAAAATTAGTCGAGAACTTCGAGGTGCACGTCAACTATCCCAAAGAATATCTAAGTTTTGAAAAGACAAAAAGAGTTAAAATACTTTAAATGAAGCTGTTTTCTGGCCCAGGGCCTTGGGCATGTGTTATGTTTTCAAAAGGGTAAACTTAGCATCCAAGTTTCCACAGAAATAAAGTCTGTGAGACAATTTTCCTACCTGTTTTGATTGATACAGGACGCCACATAGAAACTGTAATCTGATCTAAACATTTATCAATTCTCTGATACATTTTTTAAGGAAGATGGAAGAAGACATAAGGAAAAAATGAAAAGAATAGAAAATCCCACAACGAACCAGCAGCAGAAACACTTATCTACAGAATGATACACACTTAGCACTTATTAAATTTAAAGAAGAGGAAGGAGAGAAAGAAAAGATTATCAATTACCAGTGCACTAAACATTCAATTTAATGCATAAATGAAGGGCTTAAAAGTGCTGACCACCTTCTTAAGACCATCAACCCAGTCTGTACTTGTCTGAGATACAGTTCCATCGTTCCCTGCCAGCACTCGATACTTATCTTTCCTGGTGAAGTTGGTGCACTCAAACCCCAGCGTGGCAGCTAAGATTCTCTGAACATAATTAGCCACGTCATGTGGACTTTTGCCAGCTGAGCAAGTTGCCTCCACAGGTAACTGGTTCAAGAATGTCACCTCATAGACTGGCCTAGGGTTCATGAAGAAGAAAATTGGGTCTAACCCTTTCCAACCTCTTGCTGTGGTTGCATGGAAAAACCCAACCCGGTAGTTCATGGCAACCGGCACGATCCGGTCTGTCAACTCTGCAAACAGTGCACTAAACCTCAAGAGAAAGGGTTCCCTACATGTGGTGCCCTCAGGGCAAACTACTAGATCACCTCTCCTTAGCTCTTTCTTTATCATCTCTGAGTCCAACTCCCTACTCCTTGTCAGCCTGACTGTAGGTATTGGTGATAGAATCTCCGATAACCGCGAAATCGAGTAGGTCACGGCCGGGATCCTTCGACCGAGTACAGTGGATAGAACAACGGGGTCCATTAAGGTGCGGTGCGTGCATACGAAGAGAACGCCATCGTTCGATCCGGTCGCCGGCGGGGGTGGCTTGCCTTTGACAATGACCTTGCCACCAAATATACTGCTGGTATAGGGGATCATTGACAATGGTACTATTAATCCAAGTAGAATGCGTATCATGGCTAGTATAATACCCATGGGAAACCATAGGAGGATGAGGAGTGCCGTTGCCGGAGTCGGCCGCTTCACTAATCGGCCATCATGGAAGATCACTGGTACCGGCCGGATGATTTGGTGGTCATGCTTCTGGTTCCCAGTGAATGGTGGATGGAGTTGTTCCTAGATACAAGTTACACAAAATGGTTAAGATTTAGACATGCTTGTCTTTATTTGGTTCCTGATATTCTTGGCCTGGTTCTCTATCATACATATGGTCTCACTTTTTCTTTTCTTTTCTATTTTTTGTTTCTTTCTTTTTTTTTTGGGGGGGGGGGGAGGGTGTGGGGGCAAAAACAACATATGTACTCTTTTATGTGAGAAATAGTTAATAGGCAATTGTTTGTCCTATGTCTATCACAAGATCTATCAAAGTTCACCAACATATGGTTCTAAATCACCATCTTGAATGGTATCTCTTTAGCATTCCTAATACTATTTTTTTGTAGGAAGCATTCCTAATACAAATGAAGTTAAATATGTCAAGTAGAGAAAGAAACTGAATTGAGATTCCCTACGTTCAGGTATATGTCCAGGTATATATGTCGTTTATCCGGGCGTGCAGCCACTTAGATGCCCTATTCGTGATATTCGGAAACCGACCTTGATATCACGGGTAGGGCATCTAGTGGCTAGATGCCGGAATGGACGCCCTGATTGGATTCAGAGATTCCAGATTCCAAAAAACTAGCTACCACCTTGATAGCAAGCATATTCTTATTGCTCTTTTTTGCCAGCAATGAAATGGAAAGGATATTCGAACAACACCCTCACTCCCATGTAGCAGCTGGGTTTATTTCCAAAAAAAAAATAGAATGATGGCAATTCAAGTTAGTATCCTCTATCTTTGGTGCTGGGTAGAGGATAAAACTACTCACACACCTCTCCAGGAGACATTCAAGAGGAGGTGATCACTTCAACACTAATAAGGTGGACCAAAAGGGAGGTCACCTTGTTGAATGTGTAGTAAAGGGATATGTAAGTCATGCAGTCCTCTATAGTATCGTAATGGGTAGAGGGTCAAGACTCCATGTTTTGAAGGTGGCAAGCAAAAAATGACTATCCTCACACCTTTCCACCACACATTCAAGAAGCTAGTCCAAATTTGAGCAACTACGAGGTGGACAATAAGTAGACCAAAGGTGGGTTCTCCTCGTGAATGTGTGATGGATAGATGTGAAAATAATGCAGTCCTCTATGTACTTTGGCAGGTAGAAGATCCGGACTCAATGTTTCGAAGGTAACAAGCAAAGAACCAAGGCCACAAAAAGAAGTGCTGGACGCCTTGTTCAGTGTCAAGAGCATGAATTGAAGACGTAACATGGATGGTTAACTGATGTATATGGATAATCAGATTCATGTTAATCCGCTAGACATAACCATACTAACTGACCATGCATAAACAGGCTAATGAAGCTGCAAACCCAGAAAAACTCCTATTTTTAATCAACTGAGAAATTAAAATTTTGTCGCTCACCTTACACAGAGACAGGAAGGATGATGATAACAAATGCTGGCCTAAACCCACAGTAGGTTGTTCGCCGGAGAACAAGGCCTTAACTCGGTCGGAAATGGAACCAACTTCATCTCTTCTGAGAAACCCAGTAGCGAACCCAAACCTGTTCACCACAAGTTCGCTCCCAATAACTTCATCGGCTCGTAGATGCTCCTTCGCAAACCTCTCCACCATCACCCTAGGAGCCTTGGTAACCACCACCCTCTTCTCGTAAGAGCTAAACACCCTCCAGGCTTCCATGTCCAAGTCATCCATATAGAACTTAGGCAACACTGCCCGTGCCACAGACTCAATATCAGACTCACGAACGCCGGCGACTGCAATAAAAATGGTTAGCTTCAGACCAACTTCCCCCATTCCAATCATGTCCAACAAGCAAATCACAGGCCAGAATAGTAATAACAAGGTGAAACGAATCAAGCTGGAAGCCTCAAAGGCAACCAACATGAAGTAGGAGAAAATATCAGAGTTCTTGAGAAGGGTCCCTTCAAGTTCTGAAACGACCGACTCCATTTGTGCTTGGATTAATGTCATCTCGTGTGTTTGCAGCTTATCTACAACAAATCAATGGAGATATGTTGTAGATAAAATAAAGGGTAATTTTGATTTGAGAATTCCAATCCGAAGTCATTAAAAAGGAAGCGACTTGTACAGTGGCAGTTTATCGGTTCACAACTACCTTCCGTGTTGTTGTTTTGGGTTTTCGCACACTCTATACAAATTCTATGACAATCATCAGGTGAAGCGAATGGTTAGATAGGATCCTACGCCACGAAACATCAACTGTTCTTACCAAATTTTTATTTTTTAGGGTTTTAATTTAAAATCTAAACATTTCATTCGTTTACACGTTTCGCTTGTAATTAGAATCTTTGACTCTGGAAAGCTCTGAGATGGAATTTATTCATACTTTGTCATCATAAATTTGGGATTATTGCCTCCCAGAAAGGTTATTTTAGCTTTCAGGGTCATGGTTGCTCAACTCCTTTTGCCGAATTTCGAAATTCTCACCAGCAAAGTTTGCGGTGGCCTCACCATGTTGATCAACCATATGTTCTTTCTCCTTGTCTTTGGTAGGAAAAGCTACATCTTACAAGTTATAACCCAACATGCAAGATAAAACTAAAGAAAGAAAAGCTGCAGCAATCGCAGCTCAGCTACCCAGTGTCAGCTAACTTAAGCAAGTCACCACTAAGGCCATTTGATTTTGCCATGATTATGACTTATGAGCTCATCGATCAGAGTTTTTTTTTTCTTTTTCTTTTTTTTTTTTAGCTTTTTACCCATGAATCTCTTCCGTAACCATATATTAACACAATGTATTAAAAAACCTGAATGACACTTTAATCTGTTCACGTTTGAATTTGAATATGCTTAACAACGGACGATGTTAGTCTGCTTAGGACCCACACATAATGTATTGCATTAGCCATTAAGGGGTTAGGGGATTCAATATTAGTTTATGGTCCACTAAAGGGACCTACACGTATAAAAATCTTCTTTTTTTTTTTAGGGTAATTTTCATATGGACCCCCTGAGGTTTGGTCTATGTCATTTTTAGTCCAAAAAAATTGAAACTTTGCATCTGCCTCCCCTGTACAATAGAAAAAGTCAATTTAAGGACAAATTATCACTTCTATGACAAATTTGCCCTTATTCTTTTTTTTTTTTAATTTAAACAAAACATGGAAAAAACAAATGAAAAAAAAATTTTCAAATTCAAATTCAAAATTTTGAACCAGAGAAATACGATTGTTAGCATTCGAAATCAAAAGAGTTGTTTAAGATCAAAACATCATGCCATTCAAAATCAAAAGAGTTGTTTAAAATCGAAACATCATGCCATTCGAAATCAAAAGAGTTGTTTAAGATCGAAACATCATGCCCTTGAACCTCGCGTCGAAGCTCTGCCACTTGAAGTTTTTTTAACCCTTCGAGCCATTAACCCTTCGAGCCATAGAATCACATCTTTCTTATCGTCGGAAGTTTCAGATTTGTCTTAGTCTTATCTTTTGCCATGAACCGGTGTTTAAGGTCATGATACTTCAGTTTACAGTCTGTGGCGTCAGAAAATGAAGAGAAGTGTTTCGGTTCTGTATTTCCATAGCCATAGAGTCCCAGCTATTGGTTCCATGACGGTTAATGGCACATGCCAACAACAGCTTCTCCCAAATCCCCAATGATTGCTTCACAACATCTTCGACTTTAGCCATGGTTTCTCATATCGCTCCATCAACCTTTCTGCAATTCGTAAATAATTTTTTTCTTCAAAACTAGGGTTTTTTCCCTTTTTATTTCTCTTCGGAATTCTCGTCACTTAATGAAAATTTACCTTTTCAAATCCTTGAATCTTGTTTCCACTTACCTGAGTTTTCCAAAGTAGCCCGTGAAGCAAGAGAGCTTTAAGCTAGGGATTCAAAGTTAAATGAGTTGAATGAAGAAACATTCAAAGTGTTTGATGTTCTTAGACGGTTGCTTTGTGGTGTTTTGCTACAATTCTGAATAACTGGATTTCGAGAATCACAAATGAATATTAACTTAAAATTTTTTTTCATTTTTATTTCCTATGTTTTTTGTTTAAATTAAAAAAAAGGGTAAATTTGTCATTAAAGTGATAATTTGTCCTTAAATTGACTTTTTCTATAGTACAGGGGAGGCAGATGCAAAGTTTTAGTTTTTTTGGACTAAAAATGACATAGACCAAACCTCAGGGGGTCCAGATGAAAATTACCCTTTTTTTTATTGACATCGACCGTAAAACCAGCAGTTCCATTTCATCCTTGGGCCGGCTGGATGGGATCACTGGAAAAGAAGGACAAGCCCAGGTTATAGCCCAATTGAATCAAATTCAAAATTCATCAAGTACCCAGCCCAGATCGTCTGGAGTTTATTGATCTTAGCAAAGTGTTTTTATTGGGCTTGTCTTTCCCTTTTGGGTGGAATATTGGGCTATACGGTATTTCATAACCGTTTGTACATTGAAGCCCAAACAAAAATGCTAATCATAGGATAGCTCAGGCCCATTTGATAATCCATCAAGTGTTTCTGCTGCAAAAACCATTAGAAGTATTGGTGATTGTTTCTAGTAGTTGAAATTTTTTATTTATTTAGAATCCCATGAATACCCCTCTCTAAATTCTTTTACTTAAGTTGAGCCCATGTCAACTTTTGCTTCAAGAAAAGACGAGTCAAAAGTGTTTTTCGAAGCATAAATTTTGATAACATTCAATTTATGTTGCAAAAATCACTAGAAGTAAATACTTCTATCAATCTGTTTTTGGCCAATTTTTTTGTTTCTCGAAGCAAGAAACACCATAAATTATTGAGGGGTGAGTTATCAAACAGGTCCTTAAAATGTTGTTCGGTTCCTTTTAAATTGGATCGCTCATTGGTGGCACTGGAAATTCCTCATATTACCTTTTTTAGTATAATCCCAACTTAGTTTGCAAAATTTTCAATCCTACCCTCTGAGCTACCCCTAATATTAAAGTCACCCCTTTAGTTATCCAATTTATTAATTAGACCACCTATTACCAATACCATTAGTCTCAATTAATTTTTATTTATCAATTTCCAATATTAACCTCGCATTCTATTTTATTATTATTTTTTTTTTTTACGGGATACAACATTCTAAGTTTAAAAACACTATCTATGAAACATACTTCACAAACCTTGTGAAGATTTAAGTAAAAGAATAAAAAAGTTGCATGTGATAAAGGATGATGAAGAAACAAGCCGAGCATAAGGTTTTTCGTTCAATGTTATTCTTGTCTTTTGAAATTTCAAGTTGCTTACATCAACATTTAACTGCTATTTGCTAATGATAAGGGATATCATTCATATATTTTCACTATATAGGGGATCTATTGATAATTTGGACAACTTGAGGGGTGAGAAGCTAGAGTACGGATTAGCACCTCGTCAGGGGAGCACGGCTTTACCACCACAAAACATGTGGGGTCCACAGGTTAAAATTAATGAAGCATAAATATAAATAAAATCATCATCCAGCACTTGTGGGCCCCTACATGTTTTGTGGTGGTAAGGCCATCGAGAAGCATAGAGTGCTTCCCTGACAAGGTGTTGATCCGTATTCGAGAAGCTAAGGGGTGGCATGAAGATTTCTGAATTAGTTCATTTGACCTTCTTGTTCTTTGAATTGGGAGTGTCAGTGAATATTGATATTTAGTCCATCATCCATTTCTTTGTGGATGGCTTACATGTATCCTAACGTCACATTAAAGAGTTGTGGTCCATTTACAAGTCACATCAATTTTTTCTTTTAATTTAATTACAACATTTGATGTGACTTGTATATAGACCTCAATCATTTGATGGGATGTTAGGACACTTGTCACTCATTCACAATAAAATAAACGGTCAATTTCTTTGTCAGAAATGGACCGGATAAAATTCCATGTCACTAGTGCATCTATCTTAGGATAAAGGTTAGACTTCAGAGAATTCAAGTGAGTGGAAACATTAGAACATCTTTGAACTCTGTTTTTGTTTTTTGTTTTTTTTTTCTCCTTTTCTTCCTTCCCTTCCTTAACGGGAAAATGTTTGATGTTTCAAGAGGATTTATGAAAAAAGATTGTTTGAAGTTGAAAATGGGTAGAACTTGGTAGGTTAACCTACCTTACCTTATTTTAAACTCATGTTATCGAGTCAAAGAGAAACTCCCCAAACTCCTATGCATAATGAATTCAAAGTTTTTGACTAAAAAAAAAGGTGAAATAAGAAGTAACTATATGACAAGATATAGGATAATTACTTTAAAAAATTATTAAAAATTTTGACTTAAACATTTCAATTTTATTAATCTTTATTTTATTTATATTATTGAAGGAGACTTAATAATTAATAATGAGTCCAGCATTTATGACGAGATTTCTTTGAAGGTATTTCATGGACTTGATGTAAAAGACGACATATTATGCATTATACCAGAGGATGAAGGAGATGGTTACTTGTTGAAACAATATATTTTTACCACTTGTTCTACTCGTGTGTGGCTGTACTCCTGGTTGTTAAATGCTCCTTATAACTACCTGGGTGGAGTCTTGATCCTACTTGCCTTAGCGTATTTGTACCTTACAACAATTATTTATATATCAATTATGACTTCTCATCAATTTGTATTTTTGTTCGGCTTTGCTTTTAGATAATTTAGGATGTAATCTAATGCGTGGCTTTGATTGAAATAAATATATCCTTTTTTACTAAAAATAAAAATTCATGTTATAAGGGTCTCGAGTCTGGTTGTTAAGAGTGAGTCAATTACTTCAAAATTTATTTATAAATGTGTGATAGTTGAATGCGGGAAGAGGTCTTCTATGTTCACAGGTAAATAGCTCAGTAATGACTCTCACCTCTTATAAAGAGATTACGGTCTTACGGGTTCGACTTTCACTACAAATCCCTTATTGCAAAGTTGCTGTTAATGTAAGGTTGTTTTAGTGGTAAGGCCATTATCTCTTAGTAAATATGTCGTAGGTTTAACTCCATCCAAGGCCATATGTATTGTTTCATTTTTATATAATTTAAAAATAAATTTTATAAAAAAAAAAAAACTACTAACTAAAAAATTAAATTACAGGAGAATTCTACCGTGGAGCCAACCGTTTACAGAACCCACGGTTGCATCGATCGATGATACTCGGAAAACCAGGAAATAACGCCAAAAAGGTAAAAACATAGTGACCGTTTTGGGAATTTTTCATGTTAGATGTTTTCTATTTTTATTTTTATTTTTTTATCGGGTACAAGGTGTACTTGCTTTACTTAGTAAACCACTAAACCCTAACTCATTACACACGTGGCAGATATTATGACGCGATATTTAGAACATGAGGAAACATTCACTTTTTTCCTCTCTCTTTCATAAGCGTAAAACCAACACTGTTAATGAAAATTTATTAAAACAAATAAAAAAAGAAGAAAATTTTAAACAGATTAATTAACGGAAAAACAAAAATCGGAAAGAAAGCAAAAATTTCTGAAAACATGGAGTTGGTTCAAGTGATAAAACCCTAAAAGGTTTCTTACGATAACGAATCTTAGCATGGGTCGATCCCAGCTGTCGGCTGCTGAAATTGAAATTCTTCGATCTCACTAGTTCGTGTTCTTTATCGTCCTGTGCTCGAAACATTGCTCATTTCTGCATTTTTGGTTCTGTTTCTTTGTGGCTTCAATGTGTAGTTGTTATTTCTAATCACCGAGTTTTTGTTGCTGTTGTCGTAGTAGTATCTTGTTGCTGAATTTTGTTTTGCCGTCGTTGTCATCGTTTCGTTTGCTTTCTCTGGTCGCTGCTGATGCAGCAATGTTTAAGTATAGAAACAGCGGAAATGGTAGCCGATTGTCGATTTAATCCACGTAAAAATGGCAAAATCGTGTCTTTTTAGTCCGATCTCTGGATTTTCGATTGAGTTGTTAGTAATCAGTCATTGTTTTTTATTTTGTTCGATTTTTGATTCGTTCATCTGTTTAGCTTCGGATTGTAGGATATGAGTCGAAAAATGAACTCGTTTGCCACTTTGTGAGTCAATGATTCGATTTTTTTTAACGCTTTTCCATATAAAGCTTAAAATGAGCTATTGGCTGCTGCAAGTATAATATTGTTGATTTACGAGCTGATTCAGCTGCGATTTTTTCCAACTTCTGGGTTTCTTTCCAATTCTGTAGTAGTTGATCGTGGAATGGTCACTGAGAACCCTCTTAAAATGTTATCTGACATGGGGATGCAACCGATGATCGGAACCAATGATGCATCGTTTGGAGATGATTTTGCGATGGAGTTAGGTCTCTTGCTTCGGGAGCAACGAAGGCAAGAGGCAAACGATAGGGAGAAGGAACTCAATCTCTACAGAAGTGGTTCTGCTCCTCCGACCATTCAGGGTTCCTTGACTGCTGTTGGAGGTATGCTTGGCCATGTTGGAGACGCGTTGCAATTTCCTGGTAGCAACGGCGCTAACGGGCTATCGGAGGAACAACTCCGTTCTGATCCAGCTTACCTTTCTTATTACTACGCTAACTTGAACTTGAACCCGCGGCTACCTCCTCCTTTGCTATCTAAGGAAGATTGGCGATATGCGCAGAGGCTTCAAGGCGGAGGAGGCTCAGTAATAGGAGGAACTGGAGACAGAAGGAAGGTGAATCGAGCTGATGAAGGGGGCAATAGATCGCTCTTTTCATTACAGCCAGGGTATAATTCGCAGAAAGAAGAAAACGAGGTTGACCAGAGGAAATCACAGGCATCAACGGAGTGGGGTGGCGATGGGCTTATAGGAATGTCGGGGTTAGAATTTCGGAGCAGACAGAAGAGCCTTGCGGATATTTTTCAGGTGCCGTATTCATACTTTTACTCTACTGCGCTCAAAATCTCTCTACCTGTTTTGCCGTGTTTAGAAATCTTTCTGCAAACCAAGAAAATACGTTTTTTTTTCTTCCTTCGGCTATTTCTTCTCTCTCTGTGTAGGATTATCATGGATGTTTTGTATTGGTATGTTATTCTCTGAGAAATAATGGTAAATTAAGTCATTATATTCGGGGTTTCTATCGTTTTCTTTCACAGTAATAGCGTATTACGCTAAAATAAGCTTCATTTTGTCTCTAGCATTGATCTCCGCAGTGTTGGTTTTGATTGTTTTTGCTACCATTGCTTACAGAGAAATATGGTCATTGGCATAAAGGCTGACCAGACAACAAGTTTCCGTCTTTTGGCTTTTTATTCCTCTTCTCAAGTGCTTTTGTTATTGTTATTCTTCTGCTACTTCTTATTATTATTATGGTTAATATTATTAATATTAATATTGTCATTATTATTATTGTTGCTGTTGTTCTTGTTGTTGCTGATGATATTGTGTTGATAGATGAGAGACTCAAGTGGGGATTTATACTAAGTTAGAATCATGGAGAGCAGCTTTGGAATCAAGAAGCTTTAAATTAAGTAGAACGAAGATAGAATATCTAGTTTGTAACTTTAATCATGATCGGGTAAACGATGAGGTGGTGAAGCTTGACGATAAGAAGATTCCTAGAGTGATTTTTTTAGGTAACTAGGTTTAATCATAAATAAAAGAGGTGATATAGAGGATGATATTTTCCAAAGAATTTTACATAGGGTGGATGAAGTGGAGAGGTGCGTCCAGGGTCTTGTGTGATCTACATATTCTATTAAAGCTTAAAGGAAAATTCTATAGGACCGTCGTTCGACCAGCTATGATGTACGATGTACTGATGCAGAGTGTTGGGTGGTTATAAAGAATCATATAGATAAACTTAGTGTAGCAGAAGTGAGGATGCTAAGATGGATGAGTGGCGAAATTAGTAAGGATAAGACAAAGAATGATCATATTAGAGTTGGTCTAGGAGTTGCTCCCATAAGTGATAAGTTTTGGGAAAGTCATTTGAGGTGGCACAGTCATGTTCAACGGAGACCTATAAATGCCCCTATACGGAGAAGTGATATAATCCAGATTGAAGGAACTAGAAGAGCTAGGGGTAGGCCTAAGATAATTTTAAGAGAAGTGGTGATAAATGATATGCATAGCTTAGGCTTTGTATTTAGCATGACCTCAAACAGAAATGATTTGAAGGCAAGAATCCATGTAGCCAACCCCATTTAGTTGGGACAAGGCTTATTGTTGTTGTTTATTTTTGGTCACCACGTGGGTGCTATCTTTCATCCAAATCTATCTTTACCTACTGGCTTATCTAGTTGCTTGTAAAATCGTATATCTGCTTATCTTTTTTCCATTGCCATCTTTGGTAGTTTTCTAGTATTGCAGCTCAGTAAATTTTCTCTAGAACCGGTACATTATTTGTTTTTTCATTCCCTTTACTACTGACATAGACCCTCATTCCTCAAGAGTTCTGCTTCTCCTCATCATACTGTATCTGAAAGGAGCTGTAAGAAGAAAGTGTTGAAGTATTTGAATTATACCCAACTTATGTTCTAATATAGGCCATGGATTGGTTACGGTCTAACGAGGTAATGGGTCTTGTGGCAGAGTCTGTTAGCTGTAAACCTTTGTGTTGTCTGTAAGTATTAGCTGGAAGCAGCAGACTAGGTGTTTCAAATTAGATGCTCCGCGTGTAATGCTTTAAGCAACCTTGAAATAAGAATGAAACTTTGTGATGCATATTCACATTATACAAGGAGAAGTGTATAACAATAAAAATGGATAATTTAAGTTAATATGCCTGTTGATGATGAGTTAATAATGGGGCTCTACCTCTCGGACACAGGCAGATAAGGAAATTGGATGTATTAAAAAGAAAAATGATGGAAATCAAGACCAAAATTAAGCTGTCAAATATGATGTTTTGTACGTAGAGTATTTTCTTTTCTGCCTGAATTCTTGTCATGTTCTTGCTAGTTCAGATTGCAAAAAGATTTGATATTCTCCAATTCTCCTTCTCAAGGATGTTCTAGTAACAGTGTGAAAGCGTCGCCTGGGAGTTCAGGCACCTTGGTTCCTTAGGTGCCTTATTGCTGTTGCCTTTATGCATCTCTCCTGCAACGTCTTTGATCTCATTGGCACCACAATAACTATGGTTTCGGTGCCAAATAGAAAATTTGATGATCTGTTTAAATAGAGTAACATCCAATAATCTGAAAGTGGCCTAAAACAAGCAAGTAATTCTGTTTTATTGAACTAACAGCTCAAGAAAATCAGCAGATGTGCACAATATTCTGCAGATGGATTTGCTTCTGACCAAGTTATCTTGTGAACTTTGAGCCTTATCTCCTAGCAAGAACATTCCAGCTGCTTCACCCCCCCCCCCAAAAAAAAAAAAAAAAAAAAAAAAAAAGAAAAGAAAACAAAAGCCATTCCAGCTTACATATTTGGCCTCCATTAAGAAATGCTGCTCCAAAGGCAATTGCAACTATTATGCCCTGAGGTTTTGGTGCCTGGATATGCATTTGCTACAATTTATTTTACCAAGCATTGCTTTATGATTTACTTTGCCAAGTTTATTCTTGTGGAATTTACTAAAAAATAGCTATCCAGTGCTTGAGGCTCCCACTATTGCAGGGTCGGGAGGGGAAAATGTTATGCATCCTTAGTCATGGTCTGCAACCAACAGGTTGAAATAGCATGTCTTAACAGTTGCACCAGGCTTGCCCACTGTCAAAGGTTATGTGGCTTACATTTGCAAAAGAGTGAGGATTCTACAGTGTATTAAAATTTTGAAATGAACCCACAATTTGGTGTTAAGCTTTGGAAGCTAGAAATTTGGCCTCTTGTACCCATCTTAAGGATTTGTCCTTTATGGCATTATATATAGTTTGTTTGTGTTTACTGTTTATTAGTTAGATAGTTGGCAACTAACAGGCTGCTTTCTTAGACTGATTAGGTTGGTATCTATTTGAAGTAGTCCTTGTATGGTTTGGTCCTATCTTCTCGTGTGGGACATGGTTGAAAACAAGAAACAGTAAAGCATGAGTCTTTATTATTAATACTGTAATTTACCAACCCCCCCCCCAAAAAACAAAAAAAAACTTACATGTTATCCATGTACTTCTGCTTCTTCTGGTGGAGTAAGAGATTATTTTTAATGCAGGATGATCTGGGACTTGCAAAACCTGTCCCTGGCCACCCTTCCCGTCCTGCCAGCCGTAATACCTTTGATGACAGTGTGGAGGCACTAGGTTCTGCTAATTCCCAGCTTGCTCATTTGCGCCATGAATTAACAACTGTAGATACTTTGCTTTCTGGTGCTAATGCTCAGAGCTTGTCCGGGGCCCAAAACATTGGTGCGTCGAATTCTCATAGTTTTGCGTCTGTTTTAAGTTCCTCATCAAGAAGTACAACTCCTGATCCTCAGCTTGTTGGTAGGGCTTCTAGTCCTTGCCTTCCACCTGTCGGAGGGGGAAGGATCAATGCAACAGATAAGAGAAATGGAAGTGGTCATAACTCATTCAGTGGTGTTCCATCAAATATGAATGACTCTGCCGATCTTGTAGATGCTTTGTCAGGAATGAGCTTGTCAAAAAATGGTGTGGTAAATGAAGAGAATCATGGGCAGACACAGGCTCCACAGGGTGTCGATGATCATCATGGTTTACCATTCAATCTGCAAGGTGGTCAGAACAGTATTAAGCAGAATCCGTACATGAGAAGATCTGAGTCTGGGCATTTACATCTGGCTTCCATTCCTCAGGCAGCCAAAGGATCATACCCTGATTTGGGTAGAAGCAATGGGGCTGTGGTGGACTTGAACAACTCTCCTGTGATAGCTGATGCACAAGCTGAGCTGCATAAACCTTCTGTATCTTCTGCTTACCCGTACATGAATGTTCCCTCCACCCTCGCTCTTAATGGTGGTGGAGGTTCTCCTTCACACTATCAGCATGTAGATGGCGCAGATTCTGCACTTGCAAATTATAGTTTAGGTGGTTATCCTGTTAATCCACCGTTATCATCCATGATCACAGGGCAGCTTGGCAGTGCTAATTTGCCTCATTTATTTGAAGATGTTTCTGCAGCAGCTGCTATGGCAGCCCCTGGCATGGACTCTAGAGGATTTAGAGGAGGTTTGCCTTCTGGAACAAATTTGACCAATGCAGCAGAATTCTCAAGTGTCAACAGAATGGGAGGTCAAGTGCCCCTTATGGATCCATTGTATCTTCAGTACTTAAGGACAGCCGAGTATGGTGCCACACAGGTTCCAGCTCTTAATGCCTCTTCTGTTGATAGGAACTACCTTGGGAATTCATATGTGGATTTACTTGGCCTTCAGAAAGCTTATCTTGGGGCGTTGCTCTCACCCCAGAAATCACAGTATGGAACTTCTTTCCTTGGTAAATCTAGCAACCAGAATCCTGGTTACTATGGAAACTCTCCTTTTGGTCTTGGCATGTCATATCCTGGAAGCCCCTTAGCAAATATGGTTGTTCCAAATTCTCCTGTTGGACCTGGTAGCCCTCTTAGGCATGACCGAAACATGCGTTTTTCTCCTGGACTGAGAAACTTGGGTGGGGGTGTCATAGGATCCTGGCACTCGGAAGCTGCTGGGAACATGGATCAGAGCTTTGCATCCTCACTTTTGGAGGAATTTAAGAGCAACAAAACTAAATGCTTTGAACTTTCAGAAATTGCAGGTCATGTCGTTGAATTCAGGTACTTTTTATCTTTTTCCATCTCCATTATTAATTAAGATTTTTAGCTCTATTTGATTGGATTCGTGTACCCTTCATCTTTTATGAGCAGTGCTGATCAGTATGGGAGTCGATTTATTCAACAAAAACTTGAAACAGCAACAACTGAAGAGAAAAACATGGTTTTCCAGGAAATCATCCCCCAAGCACTTTCTTTGATGACTGATGTCTTTGGCAACTATGTTATCCAAAAGGTTTCTTATTTTATTACATAGTCCTCATTTGCACTTTTTTCAAGAATTCCAATATACATATTTGTCTCAGACATGCAAATGTGTTTTTAGTGCTTTTGAGAGTTCTATGGATGTCTTACAAATATGGTTTCTCTTCAGTTTTTTGAGCATGGAACTGCATCACAGAGAAGAGAACTGGCAAACCAGTTAAGTGGGCATGTTTTGACCCTTAGTCTTCAAATGTATGGTTGTCGAGTAATACAAAAGGTACCTTTACTCTTCTAATTGAATGATCCCAGATTTTCATGATCATCCTCTACCATTCCTAAGTTTTTTATATTTCCTCTTATAGCGGTCAAGGCATCACTGCGTAGGTGCTGTGTGCTTTCCAAGGTGGCAGCACACCGATGCTTGACACTTTTACGTTGGTTTATTTTACATTTTAAATTTTGATGAACATGCTCATGTTACAATATGTCATTTGTTCTTTATATGTTAGTTTCTTCATATTTGATAATTGTCAGATCAAAAATTTATTGTAAATACATTGATATGGCATCTCTGTTGCATATAAACCTAATCATAAAACATTGTCATTGCTAGAATGCTACATTTCATTAAGTCACACAATGCATGGCTAGGGTGCCTAAGTTGATGGCTTCTTGTGTCCCTCCAACACCTTGGGATGCAAAGAAATTCTAAAGGTTGAATGAGTAGAGAGAAGGTGGTGGTGAGGTCAATGCCACATCTGAGTTCTAAATTTGTCAGCTATTTGGGTGAAGGTCAGATTATGGAAGTGGTAGGCTGTTAAGCATCCACTCCATCTGGTTCAACTGGTCTTTCACATATGCTATTGAATGGATTCCCAAAGCGGTAGGTCCTGAATCGACATATATGACTATGATTGCCTAGCTAGGGGCACCATATACTGAATTATACATCAACATATATCCTAATTCGACATGTCTTAGGTTTTATAATGCTACTTCTTACCAAATTACATTGCAATACTGAATTAGAAGAAAACCAAAAGGTTTGGCCCCTTTGCCTCAAACTGCAAATTCCTTGGAATACTTTGGCCTCCCAGGTCAGAGGAAAGGAAAAGTCAACTCTCTTGCTCTCTCTCTCTCTCTCTTAGTCCCTGGTTTTATATGTAATTATTATTATTATTATTATTTTTTTTTGGGGGGGGGGGGTGTTTGGGAATTGGGAGGCTTGGGCTGCCAAAATGGGAGAAGGGGCAAAAACCCTGAATCAGATGATTCTTTTGGTGCTGCAGATTTCCATTGATGAGTGTTTGTGAGGCCTTGGCTGTTCTCTGTGAATAAGCTACAGAAGTCCATGTGGATATCAAAAAAAGCATTATAGTAGTGGGCCTTTCTCAACCAGACTCACTGGATGCCATCTGGACTCCCAGTAGTTTGGCCAAATCCAGATTCAGTTGGCACTTTCTAGGTTTGTTTCAATCTGAATCAGTCTGCACTGGGTCCGATGCCAGTTTTGGCATTTTAAACCCTTTCAACATATTTTAAACATGTCCTAAAGTCCATTCACCATGACCACCTGTGAGATAAGAGTTCCTTGGTTGCACAATGTCAGGTTTTCATCAGTGTTCTGATCCTTGGTTAAGTTACATTTAGAGCTTATCATGGAACATTTCAGTTGTATTTCTGATCCTTATTTAACTTAGCCCTAGAGTTCATTGGTGAACATTGCAGTTGTAGTTACATGCTTTGTTTTGAATTCAGGCAATAGAAGTTGTAGATTTGGACCAACAGATCAAAATGGTTGCAGAGCTTGATGGACATATCATGCGTTGTGTACGTGACCAGAACGGGAATCATGTCATCCAGAAGTGTATTGAATGCATACCTCAAGATGCTATTCAGTTTATCATTACTTCGTTCTATGATCAAGTTGTTACACTTTCCACCCATCCTTATGGTTGTCGTGTGATACAGGTTGAGAAACTAATTCTTTTAAATTATTATTCTCTATCTTGCAGCTTTTGGAGTTCAATCTAATGTAACCAACTTAATGACTAAATTGCATTTCTTTAATATTGTAGAGAGTACTGGAGCATTGCAGTGACCCAAAAACACAACATATCATGATGGAAGAGATTTTGCAATCTATTTGCATGTTGGCTCAGGACCAATATGGAAATTATGTTGTCCAGGTTTGTTGTCTTTTTAGAAGCCTTCCAATCCTCTGTACATGTTCTCATTATGTGTTGCAGCTAGTGCATCAAGTTTATATGAACAACGCACTAGCTGCTGTCTATGAGAATAATGGGTCTTATTACCCTTTTGTCCTTTACATCTCTCACCTTTCTATTTTCTCATGAGGCTTCTGTTCTTACAAGATTGAATTATAAACTTCTTTTGATTGTTTAACCAGTTGTTTAGTTTGCAAGACCAGATTCAAGATCTTTTATGCTAGAAAAAAAGAAAAATGATTTCTGTACCAGACTACCACTGCATGAGAGTTACGTAGAGTAAAACGCAACTACCTATCTAAATGTCCCCTAAATTCCTTGCCATTATTGGCTAGTTTCTACTAAGTTTAGACCCTTCAATTTATGCAAGGGCAAACCATGGTTTCAAAACATGGGGCTAAAATGTTGACAGAATTTTGCATTTTTGACAAGCCGACATTAAACAGGGGGCAAAATAGAGAATTGGCACAATTAAGTAATCAACTGAGAGATTGTTAGTATTTTGGTCATGTCTAACATTGCATAGACAAAAACACATTTTTTTTTGCTGAGAAATTTGTTCATTTCAGCTGTCCAGGGCTGCGAAATGGCCAACTATATGTTTTGGGTAAATTTTGTGGTAAAATTCAGTTAGGTTGAAACGAGATTGAAATCCTACTTTTTGAAGTATTGTACCATTACGAATCTCTCGAATACATCCATGCTTCTACGGCATGGGATTCAATGTTTTCTTTAGATATAAAAATGTAGTTCACTTGATCCGGTCTGTCAACTCTTGGGTCTCTGGCTTTTGTGCTCCTGTGTGAGAAAAAGGATTTTGCCTTCAAGAGCTTTAGTGCATTGAGGCACCTTTTGTCCATGCATGTGTGTCATATAGTGTTAATCTCATTCAGTTGAATCTTGATGCTTATTTATAAGCTCTCTTTCCACTCATTAGTTCCATAAGAGCTTACAGGATACTGTCAACTTATAGTAAGTCTGGAACTTCATTTCCCATTAACTAATCTCTGAAAGGCTTATATTTGAACATTAACTCGTTAGTTCCATAAGAGCCAAGTTTTCTAGCACTTCTACTTATATTTGAACATTTTCAAGTTGTACTGTCTTTTGAGATTTCTTTTAATCAATTAGTGGTTGCTTTTTCGTAATTTTTGGCAGACCAGATGTACTCTTATGATTTTTATGATGCTCACACCCTTGGATCACAAATACTTGCTTTTCCTTTTGGTTTCAAATAGATATTGTGTATTTATTTATCAGCTGTGTATTCTTCTGCTTTTATCTATTGCAGCATGTGCTGGAGCATGGAAAACCACACGAACGTTCTACTATAATAAAAAAGTTAGCTGGCCAGATAGTTCAAATGAGTCAGCAAAAGTTTGCCTCTAATGTAGTTGAAAAGTGCTTAACCTTTGGTGGTCCTGCAGAACGTCAGCTGTTGGTTAATGAGATGCTTGGCTCTACTGATGAGAATGAGCCTCTGCAGGTATATCAAATTTCTGGGGTTATATCCAGGGGACATGAGAATGTTTAATTTCTGGGTGGTGATCATATATTCTCTCTGTGGCAACCCCCCCACAAAAAATTCTGTCTGTCGTCTCTCTCTTTGCATGGGTACTACTACTAGCATCTTTGAAGCTCTAGCTTGGGTTTTTTTTTCCCATGACATCTCATATTGATAAGGTCAATATCTTTTTCTTTTGATTTTTTACAAGATAAGATAATGGTTGTCAACTTTTAAGAGAGCAGACCCTGGTGCAGTGGTAAGGTTGCTCCATTGCAGTTCAGAGGCTGTGGGCCTGTATATGGAAACACCCTCTCTGCTGGGGGGGAAGTTAAGACTCTACATTATGGCCTTACCCAGATCTCAGTGGCTAGGTTTTATGAGAAAATATGAATCTTAGGATTGAAATACTGAAAATTTCCCTTTCTTCTTGCTGTTTTTGATTATTTCAAATAGCTCAACATTATTTTTTCTGAAATCGCATCATGGAACCTTAATTTAAAGATGTTTCTGTTTATATGTTGTATCATGCAATTGAAGATTATAAGTTCGGAAATAACCAATGGCCATTTCTAAATTGCTCATCTTGCTGTTTTTGATTATGACAAAACATGAATCTTAGGATTGAAATACTGAAGGTTTCCCTTTCCTCTTGCTGTTTTTGATTATTTCAGATACCTCAACATTAATTTTTCTGAAATCACATCGTGGGTCCTTAATTTAAAGATGTTTCTGTTTATATGTTTTATCATGCAATTGAAGATTATTAGTTTGGAAATAACCAATGACCATTTCTAAATTGCTCATCTCTGAGGGTTTAAATGTTTCATTTGGATCCTAAGAAATGCTGTAAATAATCCCTGAATACTTAAAGAGTTTGAAATATTCTTCAGGTGAATGAATTCTAGTAGGTTTGGGTTAGGCATATTTTGCTGGATCTGTGCCATTGTATTTGGTAGAAGTAATTGACCATTATCTGGATTAGGCTCAAAATCAAGTCATTTCACTTCAATGTTAGTGCTTTAGATTTATTTATTTATCTATTTTCAGAATTTGTGAGGGTTGGGGTATTTTGCATAATGCATGTAACTGTTATATAAGCAATTTTTATTAGAGAAGGAAAATTAGGATACCAAATATCAGCTAGAGAATTACACATCGTAGTAGTACTCCTAACCCAAGAGCAACTCTCATGTGTCATAACAGAACATTGTCCCACATTAGAAACCAGGACGGACAATTCCTACTTGCGCGTGTCTTTCCCTGTAAGGTGAAACACTCCCCTACTGATGCATTTTTACCCATCAAAGCTTCAAAAGATCACTTCACCCTGTTCATCCTTGGCTCAAAAGTATACAATCAAGACAGGTATTACTATGTCCAAAAGTGCTCAATCAAGTGAGCAACATGAAGGGATTCTAGCTCAATTCAGTGAATGAGTTGTAAGCCTATAACAGATTAATGAAGATGGAAAAGGGGGACGAAAGGAAGAGGAAAGATCCATGAGTAGACGTTTCGTAATTACCATTCTGTCAATCAGAGGGGAGCAGGCCACTTCCTCAGATGTCAAACATCCAGGAAACTTGTGCTACTTTTGAACTTTTAAACTGCTCTGAATCTGTAGCCCATTTGAAGTAAATAAGAAATACATTTCTCCCATTTGATAAGTTGAATGTGTGGTCAACTGCCTTTGCATTTATCCAATTTTTTCCTGAGAGAGAGATGAAATGTTACAGTTAGTAAGTCCAACAATATCTTGTTCCACAGCACAAACCAGGTGCAGAATTCCTTGGCTGTCTCATTTGCTAATTTGTCGTTTTCCCTGGGTCCCATATGAAATGAGTTATCATTTGAAGATGCCAAATGAGCAATGTGTTTCGCATGTTGAACAAATCTGAGGTGGTTATCTGTTCTCATATGCACGATGATATTCACATGAACCCCTATTTCCCTTCTGCAATAATGTTGTGTAACACTACCTCCCCCTAAAAATAACTCAAAACCAGTATTGGCAATAGAACCTCAGTTCTTGCCTATTCATCCTACCCAATTGGGAACTCTAGAGAGCTCTAAAAACAGTTTCTGTTATAAAATCAGAACAATTCTATTCAGGAAATCCAAATTTTGGTCAGGTCTAGCCTTCTTGCATGTACTTATACAATAGAGAGGAGATAGAGAATCAAAGTTTGACTACTATAGATTCTTACTTGACTCGAAAGTCGAAACAGTTAAAATAATAAAATAAATAACAACTTAAATCAATGAAGAACTCTTCCACATCTGGACTCTTTAGAAAGACCCAACTTACTTGAAGCTAATCTTATCTCCTCCAAAGGAAGATCCCAAAATAAGGTAGACTTTATATAATAGATAGCTTTGTAACTAATAGCTAATGAGTCCCATTATTTGTATTTACTACCTAATTAATGTAATAATTTCCTTTACCCTTTTTAGACCTAAAATGTAGGCCTTACAAAAAAAATCCATTACAATTAAAATCGTTTAAACCAAAGCCCCTAACTATATATCATCAAAATAGGCCCAGAATAAAAGATCAAACCACATTAAATGGTGGTGACATACTCTGGGAACAACACCAACTACTCAGCTGTGTCCCAACTAAACGGAGTCGGCTATATGAATCCTTGCCTTCCAATCAGCTCCCATCATGGTCATACAATATTCAGGTCTAAGCTGATGCATGTCTTTTCTCATCACTTCTCCTAAGATTATATCATGTTCGGTTCTGGCTCTTCTAGTTCCGTCATTTGGATTACAACAATCCTTTGTACTGCAACATTCTAAAGGCCTCTACTGAATATGGCAATGCCATCTTAAACGACTTTCTTGTAACTTATCAATTATCATGTAATGCAGCTGCTCCTAAACCAACTCTAACACGATCATCTCTTAATTTATCTTTCTTAGTTTTGCCCCTCATCCATCTTCTTATCTTCATTTCTGCTACACTAAGTTTATTTTTATGATGCTTTTAACTAATCAACATTCTACATCATACACCATGGCTGGTCGTATAATGGTCCTATAAAGATTTCCTTTTAAGCTTAAGAGGAATACATCAATTACACATTGTATAATGGTCCTATAAATATTTTTCTTTTAAGTTTTAAGAGGAATACATCAATTACACAAGACTGTGGATGCAACTCTCTACTTTATCCACCCTATCTTAGTTCTTTATTAAACACTGCTATATCCTTCCCTATTTATAATCGAGCTAAGATGCCTAAAATAATCGCTTTCTAGGATCTCCCTCTTATCAAGTTTTACAATGTCATTACCCATCATAGTAATACTAAGTTACCAACTTGATCTTTTGTTTTCCTTATACTTAGCCTAATATATTTTTATTCCGAAGTTGATCTCTTTTTCTCCAACTTGGCATTAATCTCTAGCTTTGTCTCATCTACAAAAACAATATCATCAACAAAGAGCATACACCAAAGAAACTTATCTTGAATGTCTCTACTTGTGATAACAGTTAAATAGGTTGATCCTTCATATAACCTAATTGTAATCTGAAATTCACTGTCGTGGATCTGTTTCTTGAGTTAATGGTCTGAGTACTCGAGATGCAGTTGAATTTTCTTGCGTCCTGTTTAAAGCAAAGGCCAGTTCTAATGGTGCTCAGTGACTTCAAGTGTTCCTTTAATGCTTTCTAGTTTCTACTCTGCGTTGGTCCTCTGCCTTGCTGTTCTTAACATCTTTTGTTCTGTTTGTTTTGATTCCAGGCAATGATGAAGGATCAGTTTGCAAACTATGTTGTACAGAAAGTGCTGGAGACTTCTGATGACCAGCAACGTGAATTGATCCTATCAAGGATAAAAGTTCATCTGAATGCCCTGAAGAAGTACACTTATGGGAAGCATATAGTTGCACGGGTAGAGAAGCTTGTTGTCGCTGGGGGTACCTTGCTTTGCCTTGTACTTGATAGTTCTGTTATCTTCTTTTCCCTCCCCTTTTTAGTCCCTGCTCTAGCATAGTTGGCAAACTTTTGTTTGTTCAAGTTTGCTCTGTCCTGCTGTGTATGCTGGGAAATTATTGTGGCCATGATCCTTTGAATCATATGTTGGTTTTATATACCATCTCTACTGCAAGAAAAGCATTATGCAGTAATCTCGGCTACTTACTGCATGGGAACTTCATGGGTAATCCCTAGACCCTGGGATTTCTGGGGTTGAATAATTGTTGTTGCATAGCCGAAGACTTCTCTCATTTGATGATGTGTAAAACTGCCTCCATTGTTTGGGCTATTGGTTGATATCTTGATTCATGAGTTCATAGAAAAATATTGGGAGCATGATGTTTCATTTCAACTTGTTCTTTCTTGACTTGTTCATCACATATGCGATGATGATATTCACATGCAATTGACTATTTGATCACAAAATTAAAGAATTTAGTATCATTATGTTGCAGCATCTACTGTTTATTTGGGTTGGGAATAGATCTCTAATTTGGATTTATTATTTGCAGAGAGGAGAACTGGTATTCAGTCTCCATACCCCGCTTAAGATGGCATCCGGAAGTTGTTGTACAGCTAACTGAGGCTAGTGTGAGCTCTCTGTGTGTGTGTTCTCAACCCCCTACTTCTTCAGTTGTCCAGCTATTGCTCTGTCTGTACATGGTACAGGCTAATTGCAAATAAAATTTAATTGTCGCTTGTACTTAAAACTGTACATTGTGTAGTTTAAGGATATACCTAGAGTCAGGCAAGCTGAGGCTCAGATGAATACTCCTGATGCCCATGCGGAGGAGATAAAGTGAGTGTACAAGTTTTCTGAGGGTGTAAAGAAAAAAGGAGGTAGTGTATGTGTTCACTTGACTGTACAAATGTCACCATGTGGAGAGCCTTCAGTGTTAGGTGAGGCCAGAAATTTTCTTATAATTTATGGACAAATTCCCCCCAACCCCCTTCTTTATTGAAGCACAATTTTCTTTAGTGGTTCAGTCCTGTACTTGAAGAGCTAGCTGGCATGGTTAATTTTATGGTTCTTTCTTAAGCATATTTGGAATGTCATGCATTATTTATTTTACTTTTTGTCTTCTTGTGCTGCATTTGGAAATTTTTAATCTGCAATGCATTGGTTGGTTACCAATTTATGTTCTGAAATTAAGTTTTGGGGACTATGTTATAAGTTGAGGCTTTAATTTCTTGGGTGTCATTGTAGGGAGCCAGATTTATAATCCCATGAAGTGGGGGTAAGTTAGGACACGAGATTATCATTTGAGTTAAATTATAATGCTTAATTTGTCTCAATTATATTGAATCATTACAAGAAGTTGATCCAAGTCCCCTTTGTGAATCAATTTGAGAGTTAGGAAGTCGCCCTATAATTAAGTTTTTTTTTTAGAGTGTCTTGATGTTGTTCATCGGTGCAGATGAGATTGAAGATCCATTTTTGATCTACTCCCTCCTAGTTCTTTTCATCTCTGAGTTCAGGTCTAATATTTCCTCTCTACTGTGTTACTCTTATTTTTTCTATTTTCATCTAATTATCTTTTCTCTTCATGTCAATTTCTAGCATAATTCTTTTCTTAGCATTAAAATCAAATCATTCTCATTCTTGAGTACATGATCTAAGTCCAACTAGGAATTTTCTGAAAATTCAAATCCAACCATTGAGTGACACTTCTATAATTGGCGATTGATTTCTGTCTTGGACATGTTTACCGCAACCATAATCTTATCCCAACTACATGGGGTTGGTTACATGGATAGAGGGGAGGCTGAGATTACTGTTATTATTATTATTATTTTTTTTGGGGGGGGGGGGAAGAAGGGTGGAAGTTGTAGAATAGATCCCAGGAGCATCCCCCTACAAAGGTCAAGGGGTCAGCGACATGGGTTCTTTGTCCTCCAAACAACATATCCTTTCATACTAATACTACAGTTGTTATTTTTGGTGTGCCCCTCCCTCTTTTAGCTGCATTAAACTGTATCTGGTAGTCTTCCTTACTGGTGCATCTATAGGTCTCCTTTGTAGATGAGCGTATACCACCTTGAATGGTTCTCTCGATGCTGTACTCATCTATACTACCATGTCTTAACTGGCCAACATACTGCCGCATACATTATAGTTGATCTTATTATTATCTTGTAAACTTTTGCCTTGAGTGTAATCGGCATGCGCTTGTCACATTTCACTACTGATGTACCTTGGCAGCCTCCTTTTAATTTGGTGGATCATCTTCTATATCACCCTCTTTGTTAATGATCGACTCCAGGTATCTAAAGCATTCATTTTGTGGAATTTCTGATTCTTCAAGTTTTACCACTTATGCGCCTCATGGTTTAGTTGAAGTTACACCTCATGTATTCTTTCTTTGTTCTGCTTAACTTGTAACTTCTTGATTCCAAGTTTGATCTGCGTAATTCCAGCTTTGCATTATAATCTCTTTTGCTGTCTCATCTATCAAAACACTATCACCTGGTAATGGCATACACCTAGGGGCCCATGCATCTTGGATCGTGCATGACAAATGCAAATAAAAATGGGCTGACAGCGGATGCTTGGTGTAACCCAATCATAATTGGAATTCACTACCTTGACCCCTCTGCAGTTTTGTTTTGACAGTCATCATCATACCCTCAGACATGTCCTTGATCATGTCCATATAGTTACTTGACCTCCTGCTCTTCTCTATGACATGCCAAATGAGTTCTCTAGGTACCCTGTCATAAGCCTTTTCTAGGTGTGTAAAGATCAGATGAACTTTCTCCAGTGTAGGCTCTAAAAATTCCAATAAAAGGTTAGTTGCTGCTGTCAAGGATCTCCTTTGCTTAGAACTAAACCGGTTGTTTGATATATCAGTCTTTCTTTTTAGGTGGGCTTCAATGATTTTTTACCCAGAGTTTCATGGTATGACTCATTAGGCTTATGCTTCTATAATCATTGTAGTTAAGGATATCACCTTTGTTCTTATAATCAGCACTCTAATGCTCCTCCTCCACTCATCTGGAATTCTTTTTGTACTCAAAATCTTGTTAAATAGCTTGGTTAGCCAAGATACCCCCAATACTCATGACTTTTTGAGACTTCAATCGGTCTCTCATCCAGTTCCAGTGTTTTATCCACCTTTCATAGAGCCACTTTGTCATTGGTTGCCAACTTATCATAGATGTCCTTGATGTGTTTTTGACTTTACTATTTTTTCTCTCGACTCCTAAATCCATCATATGAATATAGGTATCTCCATTCAATAGTTTGTAAAAGTATTCCCCCCAACCTTTCATAATGTCATCACTTAGTAGTGTTCTGCAATACTTGTTTTCAATGCATCTAGTGTGGTCCTAGTCTCCCTTTCTCTTGTCTTAGCTTTTCAAAAGAAAAAGGAAGACTGTTGGGTGAAAGTGTGGAGATGCCATTAGAGAGACACTTTCCCTTAGGGAGGTCAGCTGAATAGATACCTTCATGTAGAGAGTTGAGTTGAAAGATACCCTCATAAAGGGAGGTGACCTTAACCTTTCACCCACAGCCTTTGGGGCCTTATATAAATCTATTTTTGAGTTCATTTTTGGACATTGAATTTCCTCCTCTTCCTCTCTCTCTCTCTCTCTCTCTCTCTCTCTCTCTCTCTCTCTCTCTCTCTCTCTCTCTTGTTGTTATTCTGTTAAGCAGTGAACATAACCTGATTACACCTTAAGTAACCTTTCTGGGATGCAACTTTAAAGATTTGGGCTGAAGACACATTTGGAATTCGTATTGCACAAATCGGGGTGTCTAAATACCTTAGAGAAAGTTCCTCTGGTATATTTCAGCTTTGAAGAAGTATTGTGATTACAACAACCATTCAAGTGTTCGTGGAAATTCCTCAACATTTCTTGTTTTCTGGCTACATTCTGGTTTTGCTTTAATTGAGTTTAAAGCTCTGTTCTCTATGTCTGATCTCAAATTCTCGAGTATCATCAGGCTTGTTAGTTGAAACTAAAATCAATCTCTACTACCTTGTGTGAACTTGGGTCAAGCTTCATATTTTATCTGTATCAAACCGTCCAATTGAGCATTTGATCAGGATTTTGTGAATTTAGTCCTTGATTCTCTGTTGTTAAAACTCTTTTGGAGACTGGTTTCAATTGTTACCTGTGATAATTCAACAAGCTGACCTTCTAGTAAATCTCACTGGTCTGAAATTAGGACTGCCTTCTTTAGAAGGAACCAAATCCAGTAGTTTCAGATTTTGGGAGAGTAAAAAGATTTTCAGTTTTTCATCTGAATGAATGTTGCATTATAAGGTGGAACCTCAGGTACTGGCAAGTGGCAAGTATCTTCAACCGATATGAGCACTTGCGCATTTTGAGTTCTCTTGTCTGCTTATTCCAGCTTTGGTAGCAGTGTTCTTCTCATCTTTCCTTTGTTTTGACTACTGGTGGTTAGAACTTTGGCAGCTTGGGATTTCATGTGGATCCAAGAAATTGGTACATTTAGTGTGCCTCTAATGTTGATGGATTTCTAATTCCAACACATCTAGCTGAATCAACGATTGGTATAACAACTCATCTTTCTCCATCTCTTATTACCTGACATATTGGATTAGATCGACGTGGTTGTGGATTTGTTGCAGTCGTCATTTACTGAAGTTATTCTGGATGATAACTCATAGGGTTGGGGTTCCGTAATAGTCATGGTGTAGTGAAAATCTTGATGAATTCTCGAGAGGAAAGAAAGTGAGATCGGTCACCAGAGGCAATATATAAATAGGAACCAATGAAGAGTGAAGTTGGATTGAAATCATGCGCGCTTTTTTAGCTGAAGTAATTGAATGGATTAAAACTGTTAATTTTGGATCAGAACCAATGTATATGTGCATTGCTATGCACAACATGGACTTGTGCACATCAGATGATGTTTTCCCCAATTGAACCCCACCGAGAAATTTTAATCTCAGCTCTTCAGCTGTACCTCCTAGTATTAATGTCACCCCTTGATTTACCTAATTTGTCAGTCAGACATTTTCAACATTTTCTTTACATCCTAAGTTTAAAACACTATTTGTGAAGGGGTGAACCATATTTTTTAAATTCTATGAGGATTTATGATTGAAAGTGGAAGAAGTCAAAAACAGTAGAGGGAGATGATGAAACAAGTTAAGTGTAGGGTATTTCGTTTGTTTTTTTTTGTGTGTACAAAGACGCTTTTTATATATAAGGTATGTAGATATTACATATTCTATCAATAAAAGTTGATCGTAGGACCTCTTCACTAAGGAGTGTTGGCATTATTGTGATCATTTACTAAAGAGGTGTCCTTCATATACTTTCATTTTATAGGTTCTAATTGATGAATCCAGTCAAATCAGGAGGGTCATTTATTTTATGGGCTAAGTTGGGGTGGGGCTGAAATTTTCTGAAAAACAAAAGCAGAGGAGGTTTTAGTGAAATTGCTTTAGTAATAATGTGCATGATGGTCAAGCGAAATTTTAGACTGTCCGATAAGAAATCTCGACCAAGATCTCGCTCGTGCATGATGGTCAAGCGAAATTTTAGACTGTCCGATAAGAAATCTTGACCAAGATCTCGCTCGACGGACCGAAATGTGTTGCATGACGTTAATGCGCATGACTAAAATGTACTGAATGACATTAATGCGCAGGACTGAAGCAAGGTCCAAGTTTTAGGCTAATGCTGTGAAATTTTAAAGGTGTTTTTATTTATTATTATATATTTAGCCGGAGATACTAATATAAGTGCCGAATGGATGCGAATTTAAGACCTCCTGAGAGCTTGGGCTTTTAATCGTTCAACTAATACATTCACATCCTCAAGTAACCCTGGGCTTTTAATCGTTCAACTAATAGATTCACATCCTCAAGTAACCCACAATTGACATTTTAAGTGTTTTTAACCTAAAAAAAAGAATTACAGTAGCCGTGATTGATCCAGATCATATAAGACTCCTCGAGAGAGAGGGTCGAGCCGGTAATCTCTGTGGTCTGCGATCTCATCTCGCACAGCCCCAACCTCTCCCTTCGGTTCTCTGTCGTGTTTTTCAGTTGATATGCTCTAATATTCCAGAAGGTTCGAGTCCTCTGGCGGGGCGGTTCTTCCTCTACTTATATTTTTCTTCCCTTTCTGCCTTTAAAACTTCGCAAACAAGATTCCTACACAAACTACAACTCGTTTTTCAATCGAATAGCGAATTCGGTGTCTTTCTCCTCCTGCAGGTTTCAACAAATGGCAAAAGAAGGACCCAACTGGGACGGATTGCTCAAATGGAGTCTCGCTAATACCGATGGAACTCGTCCTCCTCGACAGTTGAGGTTAGCTTTCTCTTTCTTTCGATTACAGATTCATTGGAGTCGCTGAAACCAGAGAAAATTTTCAATCTGTGTCATGGTTCTTTTCTTCTTGGTTTTTAAGTTCTACCTGTATTGCTGCTAAGATATCTCTTAGGTAACCTCAAAAAAACTAGCACATTTCTAAATGGAAGGAGGCGGTGCGTGCAGGTTTTCCCTCCGTTAGAGGCTAGATTAGCAACAACTTCAAATAAACTGAAAATATCTCTTCATTGGTGCAAGAAAAACCACATTTCATAATCTCTCTTTGGATAACTATTGATGCCATACCATTTTTTTCCTATTTGGTTTTAAATCTATATATTTATTTTACCTATCAGTGAGGAGGATCGGAAATGGTTCATGGAAGCTATGCAAGCGCAGACTATTGATGTTATTCAGCGAATGAAAGAAATCACTCTTGTTATGCAAACTCCACAGGAAGTGTTGGAGGCTCAAGGTGTTACTCCAGCTGATATTGAAGGTATAACAAAGCTGATCCTTGGTTCTGAACTTTTACTTTTCCTGAATGCTTGTTATTATCACTTTACTTCGAGTTTTTTTTATTAATCAACTGGGTCTTTCTATTTGCAGGTATACTAGAAGAGCTACAAGAGCATGTTGAGTCCATTGACATGGCTAATGGTACATACTCTGATCTTCAGATCTATTTTTCTTTTTTGGCTCTTTTGTAGCGTGTGGTAATCGTCAATTATTAATTGAAAAATCCGGTAATTTCAACTCTCGAAAGCAAAAAATAGAGAAGCGGGGAGGCCAGGTGAGGGTTGGGATAAAATCTTAGACTAATAATCTCAAAGAAAGAATAGGGTTTTCTGGGGGTTTAATGTAAAGGTGATAGGATGTTGGCTTTTTTAAGTTAGGTATTAAGCGAGGTTTTAGACAATATAATGTAGTTTGTCTCCTACTCTCATGTACACTGTCAAGGCTGTCAGCAAAGCTTAGTCCGATCAAGTTGGACTGCCTGGGTCTCGAAGCGATATAAATGGTTTAACTATATCCCGCTGTAATTTGGGTAGGCCTTGACTAGTATCCCACTAGGGATCTTTGACATCTTTAAGGCTGGCTACAACTAGCAGAAATCAAAATAGTAGCATTACTCATGTTGTCACCGTGTTGACGTAAGAGACACATACCACATGTGTTGGTCAGTGGTATAGCTTGTATTTTCTACCAAAGAAGGGGGGAAAAAGAAAGGAAGTATGGTTTGTATTTGAAGTATTTATCTTCACTGATGAAATTCCACCGTCATTTACTTCTCAAGTTTTTGTCCATTAAAGCACTATTTATAAGCCTACAAATAATTCTCAGTCACTTAGGATTGAAACCTTGGTCCTAGGCCATAGTTGTCAAGGCATCACCCAGACATCCAAGCACCTTGCCCTCCTTGCTGATGTTGACATGTTTTTTGACCTTCTCCAACCCTTTGGAACACTTAGGCATTGACAATTGTTTTCCTGGCTTGAGATGGTTCTTGGCCTTTGTGCATCACAAATGCCCCTTTGTATTGGCTCAGCATCGTTTCCACCAACACAAAAACCAACATCATGGGTGGTTAACAAAATGGGAATTTCTCTGAAGTAGCTTTGATGAATACTCCTTGGAGAAGTTCCTAACATCCCATTAGGCGTGCTGTCTGAAAAACCTTTTTGATAAATTCCTTTTTGCAGGAAGGTGTTGTGAATCTTCTTGTTATTGTTAACTAGTTAACATATAATATACATACATGGGGCTTAGTCTGTACTTGTATACTTGTATGCTTAATTTACATGTTTCTTTGGTTAATACTTATTTTAGGTAAAATAAGTGGCCTTGAGCTTGCAAGTTTGTAAATAATGTGCTTTGTGAATTGGAGCCAGTTACCACCTTAGTTGACAGTCCCTGAGTTTCTTCACTTTTCCTGATTTTTTAGGTAAAATCATTCTTATTGGCATATGAATTTTATCTTAATGTTCTTACTTTATGGGTGCTATGTTATAAAGCTTGTGTTAAGATTGCATCCTCCGCTCTCTGGTTCAAGGGTTTAACCAAAAGTTGTGTAGGTGCCTGTGAAGTCTTAGGTTCCCCTCTTCCAAATTTGTGTCTCTGTTTATATTGCCACATATTCGTTGTGGTCTTTCTATATGTAGGACGTCCAACGCACTAACCCAGTTCTCTGATTAGCCTATCTTGAACAGAGCCTGTGTAGGTTCAGCTTAGTTTGCCTTCTGTGAGTACAGGGATGAGACTACAGCATGAGCTCAGATTGAGATAGTGGGGGCCTTCCAGCGCACTACTTCCTTTCTGAACTTGATTATTATGCTTCTTTCTTATTTCTTCTCTCTTAATGCACATACACATATTACACAATCGTGCAAGTTTGCACATTAAAATTCTAATTATGCTGTATCCAGCTATCTCCTTACCATGATGTAGATTATGTTTTCGGATTTACATGCACTTCAGATAGAGAAATAGATATGCACCCTCCTTTCTATCCAAAAATATTAAAAAGAGTGAGAGAGAGATATCCATCTTCCCTTGTGCATTTGTAAGTTAATCATAGAGAGGCTGCTTATATATGGAATTTCTAAATGAGCCTTAAATATTACTTTTACCCTATAAGCTGAACTTTTAACCCATAACTATTGTCAAGCTAAACCTTTAACCCGTAACTATTGTCAGCTATCCTGGATAGTACTTAACCATCTAGCCATGAATATTTCACTTGATTTTTTTAACTGTCATATAATCCAACAACATTTCAATTCCAATTCAAGCAGAACCCATTATTGCTAACTCTTCCTTTCTCTCTCTCACAACCCACTCTCCTCCATCTGCCGCTGTGTTGGGCTGGCATGAGCTTGAACTAATCATTCATATCACCTCAAACTTTCTGAGGCTGAACTAAGTGGGTGAAAATTCACTCAGCTTGGCTCATCATTGACTGCTGAGCAACTTAGTACTTCTAGTAGGATCATGTGAGTTCAGTCTCATTTGACTTATTTCTTTGGATTAGTAGCTGTGGAGCACCTTTGCAGAAGAAGAATTTCAGGTGCTTGTTGCGGTTTGTTTTTTTTAGTGCCTCCGTAACTTATACGATTAGCTACGAATTCGAAGAATTGCTATTCTGAACAACTGTCTGTAAGTTGTGTGATTAGCTATGGATTCAAAGAATTGGTGTCTGAACGGCTGAGTTTTTAAGATTATTCATTCTGGTTTTTACATTCGATTTTTACTTGATGTAGACCTTCACTCAATTGGGGGGTTTGGCCCGCTGCTTGGCCACTTGAAAAATTCCTATGCTGGCATTCGAGCGAAGGCTGCAGAGGTGGTTAGTACCATTGTTCAGAACAACCCCAAGAGCCAGCAACTTGTAATGGAAGCAAATGGCCTAGAACCTCTCCTCCATAACTTTGCTTCAGATCCTGACATAACAGTCCGAACCAAAGCACTTGGCGCAATATCCTGTAAGTTTGTTTTTCCTCCCCTACCCATAATAAAGTTGTTTTCATTTGGCACCAGTTGACTGCAAACTTTGTGTGTTTCTTTTTACTGTTAAGCCCTTGCTATTTATTACTTGGTGAGGCTCATGTTTGAATTGTTTGATTTTGTGGACTTTCAGCCTTAATTAGGCACAACAAACCTGGAATTGCAGCATTTCGGCTAGCAAATGGTTATGCAGGACTGAGGGATGCATTGGGGTCAGAAAATGTCAGGTTCCAAAGGTATTACTCATGAGTTTAAAAATTTTCCAGTTTTAACTTCTGCCTTCCCTTTTTGTTAGTTTGTCCTGCAGTCAGCAGAGCTTCAAGGTGGTCTATTGATTGTCCAAAAAAACCGTGCTAAATTCAGATGCATGTACTCTGAGATATGCGTTTGCACAATCCTTGTTTCTTTTCTACATGGACACTGACGTCATTATGGTATTTCTCAAAATTTCCCCCCCTTTATTACTATTGACGTGAGAAAAACATCTACTACCAGGAAGGCTCTCAACTTGGTCCAGTATCTGCTACATGAGAACCTTGCAGATCACAACATAGTTACTGAGCTTGGATTTCCTCGGATCATGATGCACCTGGCTTCCAGTGATGATGCTGAAGTGCGAGAAGCAGCACTTAGCGGGCTTCTTGAGCTTGCCCGTGAAAGCAGAAGTGGTGCCAGCAACAACAGTTTGGTTGAAGATGATGAGAAGTTAAAGCAACTCCTGCAGAATAGGATCAAAGATATCAGCATGATGGCCCCTGATGATCTAGGGGCTGCTAAGGAGGAGAGGCATCTTGTTGACTCCCTTTGGAGTGCTTGCTACGGTGAGCCTTCTTCCCTCCAAGAAAAAGGTCTACTTGTTCTTCCAGGTGAAGATGCACTTCCGCCAGATGTTGCAAGCAAGCATTTTGAACCTCCTCTGAGAGCATGGGCTGCTGCAAACCCATCGACAAATCAAGAGTCTGGCAGTGCTAAGAAGGAGGCCCCCTTGCTGCTGGGGATGGGTCCTTCATCCACTGCCACTCAAGTTGAGAGGAGTACAGATTCAGGTGGCGATGCAGGTGGGAATCCACAAACATGAATATCCTGGGAGTATACATCTGCATCAACAACGGAAGTGCTAGAAACTTCTGCATGATATTTGTTGTTTCTCACTTCTAATAGTTTTCTTGTTGGAGAAACTTCTTGTTAATTTGTTTGCACAGCTCAGTGGTCTAGTTTTAGCTTCTCATTTACGTTTGTATAGTGCTCTTTGGATGTGGGAGAGTGCTAAAAAGCCTTTTAAGGATACTGATAAGGTTTGTTTTTCATCTGGGTTCTATAACTAAGTTCTCGAGATAGTGATTATTCTAGTTTATATCGGTGAGGATGAAAAAGAATGATCATGGAAATGTTTCATTATCTTGTACACCCAAAATACTAAAATCACTTTAAGATTGATATTGAGAGGGGATGAATTATTCAATGATCCGAATTCATTGGGGCTCCTTTAGGAAAGCCATATATTTTTTCTTACAAAAACAAAAAAAGAAAGCCATATATTTTCTTTCTACTGATTTTCTGAGAGCTAGAGTGGGAAATACATTATCATGGGCTTGGAGAAGTGTTTTAGCTAGAAGGGAGAAGAATCTGGATCATCACCCCGTCAAGGGAGCACAAAGTGCTCTCCGATGGTTTTTCCACCATAAAATCGGTGGCCACAAGTAATAATATATATATATATATATATATATATATATATATATAATAAATATATATATAAATTATATATTTAGATAAAAATTCCCATCACCCAACCCTGGGCCCCCCTGTAATTTGTGGTGGTAAAGCTGTCGGGGAGCACTTTGTGCTCCCCTGACGGGTTGAGGATCCGGACTCCTACAGGAAGGACTCGTGGAGAATCGGATCAGGGGAGGAAGTGATGATCTAAGAAGATTGATGGATAGGGTCGGCTATGCAATTCAAAACTACAACTCCTAGGCCTGAGGGATGCCCTATCTCAAGAGTGGAAAAATTGATAAATCCGAGTACAAAGGAATGGAAGGTGGATATGCTAAACCAATTTTTTAATGAAGTGGATGTGAGGATTATTAGAAGTATCAAACTTAGTCAATTTCAAGCTGAGGACAAACTAGTTTGGATGGCATCAAAGAATGAGATTTTCTCATCTAGTCTGCTTATCATTTGCTAAGTAATAGCAGAGACCAAAGAATGAATCTTTTCCCTTCATTTTCTAGGAAACATAAATGGGAATTGGCTACTTCAAGAGCTTGAAAGCTTATTTGGAATTGCAAAACCATGCCAAAGGTGAAATCATTTTTATGGAGGGCGTGTGCACAAGGCCTAGCTACAGGCGAAGCAATGAGGGATAGACAGCTGAAAGTCGACCCCTCTTGCAAAAGATGTGGGAAGTTGAGTGAGTCTATCGATCTTGTTCTTTTAGAGTATCCTTTTGCAAAGGCAGTTTGGTTTGGTAGTGCCTTCTCCTACTGTCCTATAGTGGATGGAGCTCCTTTACTATGTAAATGATTGAATAAATGGTATGAATTAAAGTTCAACAGTAAACAAGAAAAAAAGGGAGGCACTAGTACATTGTAGCTTCATTTGTTGGTACCTATGGATTGTAAGGAATGAGCTTATTTGAAAGGAAAAGAGTGGCAACTGGAGGATGTTATTGGAAGGGCTCAAGCTGTAGCAACCGAGCTTTTAGAAGCTACAAAGGGACAAATGAATCATGGAAGAGCTGACAGGGAGATTTGGCGGTGCTTGCTTCCTCCACAGATGCACATTAATGAAGGTTTTATGATCCACTGTGATGCTTCCCAGGCACCAGGAAACATTAATGGTGGTGTAGGTTATGTGATTTTTGATGAGCAAGGATCTATCTTGAAGGCCTTCTCAGAACCTGCTGTGTTTCATTATGCTCTTACGGATGAGGCTTTGGCGGTGAGAGTTGCTCTTTGGTGTGCCCTTCAGAATCATGTATCCAATGTTGTTGTTTACTCTGATTGCGAGTAACTAATTCATCTTCTTTGTAGTCAAGCTGTTCTTGTGCCTCCGTTAGAAGTTGCCTCCATTGTGGATGATATTTTGGTATTATACAAGAATTTTGAGTCTTGCTCTTTCTTGCTTTTCTCTAGGGAGGATAATGAGATTGCCATTCCCTACCCCAGGAGGCCCTCACTTTGGCAAGGAAGACTGAGTGGTCGTGTTCTACTATGGGCCTCCAACCTATTGGAGGTCCATCCCCCTCTTGCTGCTTGGAATGAAAATTCTCTTTACCAAAAAAAAAAAAAGAAAAAAAAAAGAAAAAAAAAAAAAAAAGAAAAAAAAAGAAAAAAAAAAAAAAAAAAAAGAAAAAAAAGAAAGAAAGAAGAAGAATTCATGATAAATCAGTCCTAATTGTAGATCTTCGTTACCTAAATAAAAATTAGATTAATGTTTATGATCTATTTATAAGTAAATAAACATTCAACAATTGCCACCCCCACCCCAAAAATTGAATCATCCTATTTTGGGTTTATGGCTCTATACATGTTTAGAGTCCATCCAGTGTTGCATGTATTGATTTGATTGTTGGGTGTAACTTCCCTATCACTATAGTTGGCCCACACCTAACCTTGTTTTTCAGGTTTTTGTCACTTGAACAGATTCTAGATGCATTAATAAATATAGGCTTATAACAATTCATTTTAACAAAAACATGAGAATTATTCTCAATTATATCAAATATATCTTTAAAAAGAAGAAGAAGCAAAATACTAAGTAGAGTCGGTGGGGCGGTGGGTTATTACAAAATTGAGAAGGTCTATGATTACGATTTATACCACTAAAAGGTAAAAGCCCAACAACTCGATCACCCGGTCGAACCGTAATCCAAATATCCGGCTAAGACGTCCACGTAAGCCTGCTGGAAAGAGCACTTTTTGGGACCGGCTTTACACTTTTTCTTTCCTTTCGCTGTGACCTAATGTCTTTTTGACCCAAAAAAAAAAAAAAAAAAGAAAAAAGGCCTTTAAAGTCTAGAAAGTCCACACGAAATGGTCCAGAAAGGCAAAAAGCCCACCATTGTTTACGAATTACGAATCTTGAGAGAGAGAAGAAGAACAACTCCAGAAAAATATCTACTGCTCTTTACTGCCATTCCCTGCCTCAGAAATGGTAACGCTTCTTACTCTCTCTCCCCCTCTCTCTCTCGAGTCTCGACTCTGTGGTTTGTAGTCGTCTCGCTTAAATCTTCTTAATCTCCTCTATTTCCTCGTTTTCAAGTAATCAATTAACATGTTTATCCATTAATCGTCTATAATTCAAGCTTTCATCTGCACATGGATCCGTGGCTTTTGAAAACCCTAATTCCTTCGATTTCCGCCAACTGGTGCTCTCTGTCTTTGCTCTGCTACTACCTAAGACTCGTGGCTCTGTTACTACCTCACATATGATTGAATTATCATTATTGTCATTATTGATATCAAATTTTGGGAAACAAAAGACTGCAAGGAGAGTATGGGGGAAGAAGTGCAGAGGAACAGCTTCGAAAGAGGCCTCAGTGGTGGAGATGATGATCGAGTCATGGAGTGGGAGGCCGGATTGCCCAGCGCAGACGATCTGACGCCGTTGTCACAGTCTTTGATCCCTCGGGAGTTGGCCTCGGCTTTCAGTATATCACCACAGCCTCATCAAACCATGCTCGATGTGAATCTGGCCTCGCAGAATACGATATCGACTCTCTGCCGACAACAGTCACAACCTTTTTCATCCGAGCATCTTAAGTCTTTACCTTCCTTCGGCGAGGATGAACCCTTAGTTGATGAAGGTGATGATTATGAACCTGACAGTACCACCAAGGACGGTTCTGACGCTCGCAAGATAAGAAGACTTGACAGTGCTGAAGAGGTGGAGTCTGTGATGCGAACGGATAATTCAAATGACGATAATAACGATGATCACCCTGCTGCTAGGAACTTGAAAAGGCCCCGATTAATGTGGACCCCGCAACTTCACAAGAGGTTCGTTGATGTTGTCGCGCATTTAGGTATAAAGAACGCCGTCCCCAAGACCATTATGCAGATGATGAACGTGGAGGGTTTAACTAGAGAAAACGTCGCTAGCCATCTCCAGAAGTATCGTTTGTACTTGAAGAGGATGCAAGGCTTGTCCAACGAAGGCCCCTCCTCTTCGGATCATCTCTTTTCATCAACCCCTGTGCCGCAGAGCTTTCACGATTCGGGTGGTGCCAGTGGCCACCACATGCCGCTTCCAATGCCTTACTTTGTGATGCCTATGCCTGTAATTGGTGATGCCCACAGTTACGGTCAAATGGGGATGCCCGTAGGAAATCCAACCGCCGCTGCTTCCTGTAATGGCTTCGATCCCCATTCCTATAACATGTTTATGGAGCAGCAGCGAGAATGGTCGGGCAATAAGTTCGGTCCGGCTATGTCTCATCCTCACGTTGACCCTAAAAATAAATGAGATTACTCATGACTTTCCTAAGGTACTGACGAGGTGAGCTTCTCTGTATTCTGTCTTTATTCTTCAGTGTTTATGTATTAGTAAGATTACTTGTACTTTAAATGCCCCATACTGAGGGTGATTTACTGGATTAAAGGAAATAAAAGAGCCAGGGGCAGGCCTAAGATAACCTTAGTAGAAGCAGTGAGAAAAGAATATGCAGAGCTTATTTGAATGCTAAGGATCCATGTTGTTGACCTCATTTAATTAGGAGAAGGCTTGTTGTTGTTGTTGTTGTTGTTACTCTTGTATGTCTACTTGTACCTTTTTAGTTCCTCGTAGCCTTCCATGATAGGCTGATAATTCAATTCATTCTCGATAGAGAATCTGAAAAATCAAACCCACAAGCTCAATATGCATCAAAACCTCTTCTTGGGTGTTGGGTGTTGTTTCTGAAATTGAGGTTTTAGATTCTCTTATAGTAGAGGTGGTTGAATCCACATTTCCTTTTAACTAAATGGACAACTGTGAATGAAGGCTGAAATGTTACATAGATTAGAAGAGATTTCAGTCTCCCCTATCCCCAAAAGTGTTATGTACCTTGAGCTGAACACCTAGATAAGATAGCAAGCTGTTATGTACCTTGGGCAAATGTATAGTTGTTTTATAGGGGTGCAGGCAAATCTGGTAGGTTAATACACAAGCTCGGGACAATTGAAAAATTCTATGTTCCTCATGCTTGGTACTTAAAGTCACATCATCCTTCGTACAATTTTGATGAAAACAAACACAGATATGCTAACTTGTTAAATCAAGTTTAGATAACCAAGGAAACTCGAAGAGTAAGAAGCTTGAAAAGGATAATGGTAAACTTGAAGATCAAGTTTAAAGATCGAAAGGCCCTCCAAGATTGATCTAGTGCACCTTAGGACACAATGACCACTTGTAAAATGCACACACACACACATGCATATTATAGAATGACCCCAGGATAGATTTAAAACATGGTCAATGGAATAAAAAGACAACTAAAAAGGGTTAGGAGTCGAGCGAACAAAGCCAAGGCAACATACAAGCCTATTAGCCAAATAGATCTAGATTTGCTTAATTCGGGCAACTCTGTTTGTGAAATGAATGATCCTATTTGTTAAAAAATATCAATATACAATCACAGAGTGCAAATGGAATGGAGCCGTTTGGTAAAAGACAACGTTGTTTATGTGCGCTATGAAGCAAACTTAAAGTAATGGCTAGTTCTGGAAACAATGCCGCCCGTATACCAAATGGTGACGCTGGTTAGTTATCAATATCACTGTGTTGTATCCATTGGGAGCCACTCTTTGCACACACTTAAACCTATATACAGGGACTCAATTGGATTGGTTCAAGTCTAAGGAGTATATACCAAGTGTGATCAATTGAGATTGAGAAAAATCCTGTTGCCTCAAGTCTGAAGTGTTGCTCAAGCCTCTCACCTGACATTGGTCTATTCTAGCATTCTCTGCAAATTTCAAGGTTATCTGGTTGGTTGAGGCTAAGGTGCATGGAGTCCACATTGAAGTCTATTAGCAATATTTCTTGTGGGGCATGCATCTCACTCCTTGCATGTCATCTTGCATCACTCACTTCACTTTAGAGGTAAAATGTTACACCTCTTGATAGGTAACTTCTTCTACTTGTATCTTTGAATTTGATTGTATCCTTTGTCTATAATAGAATTAGGATTGGGGTACTCTTTCCCATTAAACCAAGATTGTAAAGGATCTGCTTATCCTTAAAAGGTTTGTGAGGGTTTGTTTCTCTACCTATTGCATTAAAAGAGAAACTTGTGGAGCACTCTCTTAAAGAGAGGAGTGGATGTAGACTTGGATAAGTTGAACCACTATATGTTGCTAGTGTCTTGTGTACTTATTGATTGACATCTTGATTTTTTATTCAAATTATCATTGATTTTCAAAGAAGAGTAAAAATCCACTAGGTGTAACTGATTCAACCCCCTCTAGCTCACATTCACACTCGGATACTCGGGTACTTATAGTTCTATACAGAAAGTACAGTTGTCATGGCATCTGGGTTACCCAAGGCATTGAAGGGGGCCTGGCGCCAGGCAACAAGGAGAAGGTGGCAGCCTAGGGGACCAATGCAATCACCTACCAATGCAATCCCTGTTGTAAATGCCCCTGTATACCAAGGCGAACTATGATGGCAAATGATGCCAACTCACAGGGATTTTCATTTTCTTGTCTGATTGTAAACGAGGTATTACTCTAGCTTTTAGCCCCTAGAATTGACTTTTTAATCTTTAATGGGAAGGTAAGTAAGATGAACATGCCTGGAGTAGGCTTGTGATTTGGGACTCTAAACACTAAGTTCATTTATTGTACACTATGTCAGTGATACATTTTGCTTGTACATGAGTAACAATTGTTATAAGGGCAAAATGGTCCAGATTGCAACAATCGAGAACCAGTGTTCTTATTCGCATTCTTGTGTTGATAATGCGAAGGAATATTTTTCTGTCCCTTTTCATTAGTTTATGGTTTCTAATGGAATATGATAGGACCTTGGGGTAAGAAGGGGAGTGGGGGGAGAGTTACTGTAACTAATAAATGGGGATTACAAATAGAGGGAAATATTTGAGGATGGGAATCGATTATTTTGTGTGAGGTTTTGGGCAGCCTATGGCTGAGGGACAACATGTGCTCTGGCAGACCAGTTTATCCTTGTAATTTTCTTATCTAAGTGTTCATCCTTAATATTCTAGTGATCAAATCTTATTATTCTGGGTATCGATTCGTGAGTTCCTATCAAACTTTAACGAAAAGACAAAGGTATGGTTTCCAAATAATATCTTCTTTATTATGATTATAGTGATAAATATATTAAAATATATGTTGGCTCTTTCAGCCCCATCTTTCTAATAGAGATGATCTCTGTCCAGTTTGAGTCATTGGTCTAGGAGAGTATTAGCAATTTATGTTATTTGGGAAATAATGTCTTTGCTTACGTTTGGTCTATTTATTCATAGCTAGAGAGTTAGTCTTATTTCAGGAGTGTTTTAAGTTTCTTTATTTATATATGATGTAATTTCCCTCATCATTAGACATAGATTTAATATAATGATTGACTTTACATCCATGAAGAGTCTCTGTGGCTGGTATGTGCATGTGTGCTCTGCTTCCCCCTCTTCCTCCTTTTTAAGCATTCCACTCTTTCAAATCTTATATTCAGGTTTCCTGCTTCCCTACTTAAGTGGCATTAGAGCTGAAGGATCCTCTCCTTCCCCATCACTTTGTCTTCAATATTTTTCTTTTCCATTAATGTTCTGTGACCAGCAGCAATGAAAATAATAATAGCAATAAGCAAAACAACTCCAGCAACCACACTTCCACCCTCCCCTTTGTTTTCTCTTTAGTAAACCCCCCTCCCCTGCGCCCCCCCCCCCAAAAAAAAAAAAAAAAAAAAAAAAAGAAAAGAAAAGAAAAGAAGACAAGGGAAGAAGCCATCTCTGTAGCCCATCGAAAGTTTTCTTTTCCCTTGTGGGAACCTTCCCACCCCTTTTGTTCCACTGACCAAGAAAAAAAAGGAAGGGGGAAAAAAGAAGAAGAAGAAGAAAGTAGCAAGAAGAATAGAAAATAAGACATCAGGTAACCCGGGAAAAGAACAGAGAGATGAGAGGGGGAAGAAAAGAAAAAAATAATAATAAAGAAAGAATGAAAAAGCAAAAATAGAGTGGACAGAACAAACAATGAGATATAGAAGGCATACCTCGGTTGAACTTAGACTTCATTTCCAGCTGCTTGTTTGAACTTGAACTTCAGTAATCTCCTTGTTGAAATTGAACTCCAAATTCCAGTTGAGCTTCTTCCCCATTTGCTGCTATTTTCTGGAGTAGATGAATTAGAATTAGAATTTGAAAGCCATGTTTCCATTGCTTATGGAGAAATCCATGTTTGACAGCTGAGATAGCTGTGGGTGAGGGAGCCAGAGGGGGTTGAAGAGCCCTTCCTGTGCTTCATTTCTTAATCTATCTTATTTCCTTGTTTTGTTCTCTTGCTCAAACCTTGGTTGTACTAAGGACTTGAGGTTGCCACTATTATCGAGATTGGTATTTATCTCTTCAATTAGATAGCTGTTGAATTTCTTAATCTAACTCGAACAGACAATGTAACTACCAATCTCATGCATTAATGTTACCTCTACTTTGTGGGCTTATATGTTAGGTTCATTGTATCAATAACCAAAAACAAAGAAGCTAAGGCCTATAGAACCCAAACATGGGCCAAAATGAAGTCTTCCCAGGCACAATTGACTCGATTTCACAATCATAACTGCATCAATCAGCGTAACTTAATGTCTTTGTGCATGAAATGTTGTGGTGGATGTGTGGCAAAACTAGGAGAATAAATTAACAAACGGCCATATCAGAGCTAAGTAGGGAGTAGCTTTGTTACATGATAAACTGGGTGTGAGTCATTTGAGCTGGTATGGCCATTGTTGAATGCATGTCTTCAGATGCTTCATTCAAAGAAGCAACCTGATTCTGATCAGGGGAACCAAAAAGAGCAAACCTAAACCATAGAGAAGAAGTGAGAAGAAGACATGCTTAGATTAGGCCTTGCACTGGGTATCACCTCAAATACAGCTTGTGGAGACCAAAGATCCATGTGGTCAGCCTCATTTAGTTGGACTATTGTTCTTGATACCTGCAGTGTTAGTGACTAAAGGATTAAAACTGAAAACTGCTTAAGCAAGGCACTAGATTCCCTTGAATTTGGATGTGGGAAGCGCATTATTTTGCAGGAGTATCGATGAAAGATAGAATCTAAATGTGAGCCAACACTAGGAAATGGATCGATTTAGGAAACAGGGTAGTAGTACTTGGGTTATGTTTGGCTGGCAAGGAACTGCTTCCTGAAGCTGGAAGTGCCAGTAGGAATTACATGTTGCCTAAAACCAGTTTCCACAGATTGGAAAGTTTGTATGCCTATGTATATCGATCGTCATGATATCATTTGCTAACGTTGGTAGCCTTTGTTCTGATGATGGAAGTATGAAACAACCTAACGGGAGAATTTTTCACTTCCATGTACCAGTGCTTTTGCTGCCACCAACAACTATGAATTGCAACGTGCAGTTCACTTTGGACTTATCTTACGGAAGAAAATAAGTTAAAACTGCATAACCTGAATTAATAATAATATTTGGGCTATATTTCTGCTGATGTACCAGGAAGAAACTTTGGTTCCTGCAATCCAGAATGGATATCAGTGTTCATCTTTTGGTCTGCTTGTGAGGAGATGGAAGCCAATTCTGGGGATCTTTCAGTGTCATAATATCAATGTATACAAAGAGCCTTGAGATATCCTCGTTATCTCTTCCCAAGACAGGTCTGGAGCATCCTGTATGCAGCTTTGCCATGTCATTTGGAATGGGTTATCTTCCTCATTGATGCTTCAAAGGAGCTATTTGAGTTATTCATTGCCTCAGTGATGGACTAGCTGGTATAAATAAACATTGACTATTTTGATTGTTTGTTTTACCTTAATAGATAGATCACATAGAACTGAAAGGGTAGTATTATGGAATATCAGGACAGCCATGAAATGTCTTCTAAAGTTTGTGTCTATTACAAGGAGAAGGAAAGTGAGAACTAAGTAAATCCCGTTTGTGCATTGTATCCTGAAAACTCAATTCAGATGCGTACAATCGAAACAGATTGCTATTAATTCGTTTAAATAGAAATTTTCACCTTCCTTGATGCAGAAACTAGAGGATCTCTTAGTTAGGTTTTCACTTATTGACTTCTTCATTGTAAAATAGGATTACCGGTTTTGAGTTTGGAATATCCACGTATTCATGAAATGAGTCTATGCTGGACATGTTGATGGTGGTGGTGATCTAAGAGAGCATCTCGAATTTGGGCATCACTTTTCAACTTCTTGGACAGGATGTTATTGTGTTCAGATAGTATCCTTTGTATCTCAATACAGGACGATAAGTCTCTTAAAATCACTTGACCGATACGATACTCGACACTGATACTTTAAACCTTGCTTGTATCCCCCGAGCACATTCCTGAATCATGGTGAAGTCTTGCAAGTGTAGGTGAACGGAAACGTGTAGAGTTTTCCTTGTGTCTCATGCTCAAGGGCTTCGAAGAATGTCCACTGGATGACATCATCGTAGAATGTCAGGACAACGTTGTAGGGTATCCACCAAAAAACTGAAACTAAGGCAAGCGTGTCCACTGAATGACATCAACGTAGGTATTCTTACTTGAGCTTCGAAGTGTCCCTAAAAATTCAACTGAATGGAAGATGTTGCAGCCTAATTGATGGGAATTTCAATGGACCAAAAAGCTTCTAGTATTAGCTTCTCAGAGGAACAGAAGATTTACCTAGTTGTAGGGTTCAGAATTCACACTTTTATTTTCTGTCTCCCACTATACAAATTAAAAGGCCCATTTTTTTACCATCAACTTTCCAGGAAAGCCCAATTTCTTGAACCGAATGGGTTTGTATAGAAAAAATTGCATGCGAGATCTTATTCTAAAGATGGAGGCTGGAGCTGATCGGTTCAAAGATCTTACTGCAACAGAAACCTCAGAGTAGGGTAAGCTGAGGAACTTCAATATGAGATTCTGGAGGAAGGGGTTAAACACTGATTTTCAGGCCCTAAAAGTTGAAGATTTTGCTCCAACCGCGAAGAAAAATTGATCTAAAAAAATTTGAAAATAAACTAAAATTGATGCTCTCAAAACCTCTCGCCAAATCTAAAAGAAAATGCACCAGTACCCTCATTGTGAGTAAACAGTGTACTCTGCACGTACCGAGCCTAGCTTTACACCAATACCATACGAGGAGCCTTGACCTGCTCGCCAGTAAAACTCTGTTGGGTTCCCCTTCACATCCTTTGAGCTTCCAAGATCATTGCCATGTTCAGCAAAAGCATAAACATGGGTGTTCCTTACAGGAATACGCAGCTCAGCTGCAAGCTAGACAAACAGCACAAGGAAATGCTGTCAAATGGCAAATGTACTCTATTTGATTTTTTCACAAAAGAAGCCTGACACCTCCTGATTGTGAATGAATACGAACTGAAAGTAACTGCGACTGCAAATACAGATGTAACAGAACATTTAATTAATGTTCTCAAAAACGATGAAATATAGTATTAGAAGAACAAGAGCAAAGAAAGGGTTAAACATAACCAACAAACTTTTAACAACATCTAGAACAACTACAGTATCCAAAGTATGTGACTGACTGACCTTTTGATCTGGGTGTTTTGTTGAAACAAGTACATGGATAAATATTATAATGCACGCACCACAGGCAAGATGCACATGTTTTGTACCATAATAGCTGGATGTTCATCCAAGGAAACAAGACATTATTTGTTTTTGCTCAACCTTGTTTTTCTGCCATTCTAGGGAGAAGCTTCAATTACAACTCAAGTAGCAGCAGTAGTAGTGGCACAAATATAGCAACCAGATCTTCCTTCTCCTTCTCGAGTTTAAGTAGCAGTGATATCTTCTCTATATTTTAGGACCCCTCAACCCACATCTATTCTTCTTCCTCCTCTGTTGTTAATTTCAGTGCATTTCTTCAGGTCAAGTTGTTGCACTTGCTATCCCAAGTTTATTGCAGATGTAAGGATCATTCCAGTGGTGCTCATTTTGGCAACTATGGTAAAAATATCCTGATAATCAATCCCATAGGTTTAGGCAAGTTTTATCTTTCCACTGTCCCATCTATTTTCTACTTCACTGTGAAAACCCACTCACAACTCACAACTCACAACTCACAACCATATTATTTGAAGGCATATGCAATCCCATGGGTTGTTTACTTGTTTCTGAAATCTCTGCATCTCTTCGACCTTGGCTGCTTCCCACCGTGGATCTGTAAGTGCCTCCTGCTACTTATAGAGAATAAAATAGAGGACAAAGAAGACACAGAAACATATTCGGAAGGAAAGAGAGAATTGTAAGAAAAAAAATTCAACAATAGAGTGTTTTGAGTACACGATCTTTTTCCTTTATAAATAGAAATTGGCAAGTCAAAAGAGTCATTAGCACTAGAAGGGAAAAATACTAGATCAAGCTGAAGTTGAACAAGGGTCCCTGGGTCAGAGGAAGAGAAAATTACTAGATCGAGTTGAAGTTGAAACAGGGTTAGAGGATGCAGGTTGACCATGAATGGGTGTGCAACACTGTTACTAGCTAGCTTTTGTTTGCGAGATCAAGCATAAACTTGAAAATTTGGTCCAAGTCAGTCAATGTTACTGTCCTGAGTCTCCCCCATAGACAAAGGAACCAGGAGATGGAGAACTACAAGAGGGAAAGTAAGGGCACCTCCTCAAATATAGTAGTTACCCTATGCTTAGCACATGGGGTCTAAAGTTTGTAACTTTGACTATTGGATAATCATTTGAGCCTTGTATTGGCGGTATATAATGTGCATGCATTAAACTAGTATGAATTTTGAACCTCGAGCATAATATACAAGTATATGATATGAACCAAAGCCCATTTTAAGGTTTCACTTCAGCATTTTCCTTTCCCACTTGGGAGTCCAAAATGGAAATCAACAACAAACAAGCCTTTTCCCAACTAAAAGGGGCTGGCAATAGGGATCCTTGCCTTGCAATCAGCTCTATTTGAGGTTGAGGCCATACTAGATATAAGGCCTAAGCTATACATATGTTTTCTTTCCACTTTTCTTAAGGTTATCACAGGTCTGCCCCTAGTTCTTCTAATTCTAAAATGGAAGTCACATTTACATTATTTTTTGATAAATTTGAGGCCAGCATTGTGTTAAAAGGGCTGAAATAGACTCAACAAAGAGTTTCAGCCCCAAATGATCCCTGATATCATGGTTATCAAAGTGTTACCAAGGCTTGTTTTTTGGACACAAAAAATAACCACTGCTCTATTGCCTTGGCGATGTAGCCTTGGTGCCTTGTCGGCCATATTGACTCCTTATGGGCAAGGTAGTATCTTTTTTGACATTTTGTACCTAATTTTTTTTTGGGGGGAATTTTTTAAACCATCAAATTGAATTTTTCACTAGTAGCCCACTTAAGTGGGGGTGAAACTCTATCCCCCTTAAGTGAAAAAAAAAAAATAGTGGTGACCCAGTTTGACCTAATTCCAAAATTACTAGTTGGCCACTATTGGAGAATAGCCTTCATTCTGTTAACTAATTCAAAATTTAAAATTGAAATGACTATTTTGCCCCTACGTGTAGTGTTATGACCATAATACCTCCATCATTGTGTCATTCCATGCCCAACCCTTAGGTGGGTGAACGGATTCCCCCCTTCATCCATATTCTTCCTAGACCTCGCCAGAAAATGCCCTCCACTGCTGGAAACCACCGTCCCCCATTCCCCTGCTAGCCACCACCGCCCCCACTAGAAATCACCCAACACCATGCTAAGAACAGGAAAACACTTGGCTTTAATGAAGCATGCAATAAATCCAACTATGTGTATGAAAATCAATAAAAGTAAAGCACCAACGGTAGTCAAAGACAAAAAGATAATGATAATAGAAACAAACAAGACATTAGTTCTATCAGTTAAACTTTAATTTAGTAGTTTGAATTATATTGTCTAAAATACAAGCATCACCAAAGAAATTATTGGGAATGCATTACTGAAATAAACTAGAAAACTTTGTCTAGAAGGGGACAATCTCAAAGCTCCAATACCCTTGACACAACTCATATAAAGCACAGTTGGTGTAGAATTCGTTCGATGGGCTTGACTAGGAATCCCAAACACTAAAGAGAGATCTTCCTCAATTATAAACTATCACAAACTTTACCACAGCCAATAGTTCACTATCCTCAATAGACAAAATAGAAAGGAGCATCAGCCCCGGGGCCGCAATTTGAACCCTGTCTGAAGGAGAATGCTAAACAACCAAACTAGAAAAATCAGTCATATATTTGATAGGACCTGAGTCAATTATAAAAGGACAAGGTAAAATGGAAGAACATTGACCACCAAAAGGAAATATTATAAAGTAAGATTACAGTTAGGAGTAAACAGGGTGAATGTAGAAGATGTGGATGACAGTGAGGCCTCCACATCAGTCATGAGATGCAGAGGGTAAGCAATATATCCAGGGGGATGTAGGAACTAATATTGGCAGATGCAGAGTCAGATGCTTCAATGTGGTAAGCATCAGCCTGGCTATACTGCAAATGATCACATGAGCTCGAGTTAGTTAATTGGCCATAAAAATTCCTTGGCATGACACTGCTCACTAAAGTACCCACACTTGATAGGTTCCTATTCAGATGCAGATGAATACCAGAGCACAAAATACTATCACATGGTTGAGACTTGACATCAAGTCCCAAAATGGCACAGTATGGGAATCAACACTTGTGACATCAAGCTATTACACGGTAGTACAAAACTTGTCCCCTGGCTGAATCGAGGAATAAAATTGTGCCATAGATGGGAATGGATCACAGAACGCACATTTCGTACACCTGAAACCCATTCCCAACTAAGGTAAATGTTTCCTGGGCAGCTTCCCAATATGGGCAGCAAATGCAAAGTTATCTCTCTGCAATATTCGCTTAAATCGAATTGAGAAGAACTGACACCACCAGACTGTTACCCAGACTTCATTCTTCTGAAGTGGTCCAGTAGTAGGGTTCTTGTTTTCAGTTGTAAGGTACTGGGCAAAGCCATGGGAATCAACTGGAGAATGGAGATACTCTAAAACATGCTACAGAAACAGCAGCCAGTAGCTGAATCATTGCATGATGGCTTGAAAAAACACTGTTTAGCGGTTGGTTGATAAAAAAACAGAACAATTGAATTCCTCTCAGGACACATGCTGGAGACCCTCAGTGGTTTAGGCGCGAGGGAGAGTCTACGACAATGACGGTTTGGGCTTGAACCCCAATGTGGATCCTCACATAGACACTATGTCCACTGGCAAGTGAGTGCTGTGTGCCAATATGGTGGCAGCTATAACAAAATAAAATGAATAGAAGTACATAAATGCCCTCATGTACAAGTCTAAGTTACACTACTATTTCAACATCCATGAGATTAAAATCCGAGACGCTATGTCCCATTTATACTCATATGAGCAACCCTTGCTCTAACAACTCTGCCACAAACAAACATGTGAACATGAATGCACAAAAACCTGTATCTATTGTACATCAAATTAATCAGGGTGCCAGCTTAACTGAAAGATATGAAATATAAAAGTAGTACCAACCTCAAGGATGTTTCTGCAAGCTCCAAGCTCACCCATGTTGTAGCCCCTAACAGAGTAAGGTCCACCAAGAGTAAAAGCATCATAGCTGGGGAGATCTCCCACACAACCGCCATAGTGGCCATGGAGGACCAGCACAGGAGGGGGTGGTTTACTGGCACCTTCTTCAACCTGCTTCAACTGAATGAAGCGGGTCATTGTTAGCTGGTGGCGGTTAAAGAATGGGAACTTACTACCAATTCCAAGCCCCTGGTCCACCTGCATTTAGATATGTATATATACTTCAGTTGGGAAATAAGATTTCCCGCTGTAAATAGAAGAGCAGAATGAATGGGAAAAGAGAAATATTCTGATTTAGTTACATCCATGATCCATGATTGTTGTTGGCACCTTTGTACATGATCGATCCAACACTGCTGACAGTATTAACATCTTGTAATGGCAACTCTAAATATCCTGCTTTTATGAATTTGACAAAATGTATATAACTTAAAATATTTTCCATGCCTTCATTTCACGCATCCAAGAGCAACACTGTTGCCTATGAAAAGACCTAGTGCCTAAACGTTTTCAGATTACCTATGAGCTGAGAAGCTAAACAGAAAAGTGGCTTGAATTAGATACTTTCCCTAGTCCAAAAAATAGTTATCCCAAGGGGAAAAAAAAGAAAAAAAGAAAAAAATCTTTCATTTTTATTTGATTCCTCAAAATGGTAACCAATTAAATCGAAGGATGCATCTTGTTGATTCATCATAAAGCTGACAGTTGCCACAAGTAAAATAAACTTGGCTTCAACAAATTTCATATAATAATCTTGAAAACTGAAGGACTTATCAAGGAGAAGATTTAATTTTTCAGAGAGTACAGCAAAGCCGTCCCCCCCCCCCCCCCCCAAACAAAAAAGAGAAATGTATGAATTATTATTAGAACATTATTGAAACTAGCAAACCATGAAGCATTATAATCTGGGCAACATTCCTGCATTCTCTAAGTTGTTGCAGTAATGATGAAGCTGGTCGAACTGTGTGATTAGATGAATATCTTAAACACAAGCATACATCACATACAACAACAATACATAATAAGATTGGAAATTCACCTGAAACACATTCCTGTCACCCACAACAGCTCCGTTCACAAACTTGGTGTTATCACGTGTGATATTTGCCTGTGCAAATGCCATTCGATCAATTCCAGTGCCACTGAGTGTTGTTGGAGGGCCATACACAGTAAGGTCCCCACTTGGCAATTGCCTCTGACCATTAGCAGAAATATGCATGTTTCCATCACGCATTGTTATTTTCTCCATCACCAGTCCACATGTAAATTTGCTCTGACGAGTGAAGCTCTGCAGAGTCAAATAAAAAATAATGAAACAGGGGTGGTGCTCTGACTTGCCCAACTGTTAAATTGTTTGAATAATAAAGATTATGAATAGAATTGAATCATCATGACTTACCTCTGTAATATTAGCTTTGACCCCTAATCGATCAACCCATATGGGCGGAACTTTGTAAACAGTGTATCCACCTGTGAAAACTGGGCTAAGTTTCCGGCTGTTGAAACAGCTCGCACAGAAGGTGCGGTTGCGAGGATTATAGACACCATCGAGATATGGATGAACATAGTCCAGCGTGAAAAAAAAATCATCCATGTTGTTGGTTACTGAACCACAAATAGATCTGTTCAGCCCATTGAGATTCCGATGCTTAAAGAAGGCGGTTCCAGAATATTCCTAAAGGAGAAATGTTCAGAGGTTAGCGATGACTGAACATTGTCCTACTAAAAGAGTTGTCGTTTTTAGCATACGTATATATACCAGAGTTGGTCGACCTTGATGTCCAAAATTGATAGTCCACTCTGTGCTGGCTTTGGCAGTCGGTTGCTCAAGCTCCTTCAGTTTTATCTCAACTATGACTCCTCCCTTGTTCTTCTTATCAGCACGTGCCTTCGGTTCGATATTCGAGAACAGGGCAAGAGACTTTAGGTTCCGGAAAGCTTGTTTCGCTGCTCCTCTATTGTAAACATGGCCTTGTCGAAGCTAATAATTGGAAATGAGAGAAACAATTTGGAATTTAACCAAGAAAAAACCATTAATGCTCACGTAGGTAAACCATCATCAACTGAAAGCTAAAACATAGCCTTCTTGAATATCCACACAACAGAAAGATTCCAAAAAATAACAAAGAAAACCAAATTAAAGGCAATACAAATGAACAATCATATAAACTCAGATGATAACGAAAACGAAACTTTATTAAATAAACTCAGACGAATAGGTTGTTACCTGTTTAGGCAATTCTCGCATAATAACACCAAGATGGGTGTTCCCCTCACAGATATTTCCGAGCTTATCCTCAAACTGTACAAGTGTACAACCAATTGGGTAATGTCTCCCTCCACAACCTCAAAGGCCAATTCCTTCGGAATTTTGCTTGGGAGCAGTGCCTACGTGGCACTGCTCCAAGCAGCGAACGTTCAGGATTAAATCTTTACTGTTTGATTAAATCCTCACCATAGATTACCAGCATGGGCAACAAAACTCTTTTTAAGTGCTACTGACCCGGTTTAATGGCTTTAACTCGAACCGTGAATCAGCTCGTTTCAAACCAGACAAACCAAATATTAAAAATCCTCTTTTCATTTTCCTCTTCTTAATCGTAACCTGGAAGATGAAAGAGCACCTCCACAAGGTAAAAATATTCCGAATCAAACCAAAATTTATGAATGAATGTTTTCAAGGTTCCAAACGGATTTGTGTAACAACATGGCACGGTGCTTGTTCTTCTTTCAATTTTGCTAAGAATTGAACAAATTACAAAAACAAAAGATACACAAAACAATCAATCTGTACACATTAATTCTGTATCAATGAATGAATCCTGCTCTGAGATGACATCTCTTTAACAGTACTGGAATGCAACAAGAGCTGCTTGGTCTTCTTTCCAGTAGAACGTAACAGCTGCGACCAAAACTTGGCCAGATTTCTTCTTCCCATCCGCAGCTTCCACAGCAACTCTACTTTTATTCCTGGTGTTCTGCCCAACCACCGCAACCGATCGACTCTTCAAGAAAAATCTAGAAGAACAAAAACCTCTCCTTTCTGAATAGGCAAAACGATCATGGCGTGGAGAAGAATCCAAAGAAGATGCATCAGTAGAATAAGGCGATGAAGACAACGATGTAGAACAAGGTGAGTCCACTTCCTCTGTTCCTCTTCTACCACCATTAATTGCAAAAGAGAGCTTAATGAGCCTCTCTCTCAGACAATAAGGACAAACACCTCGTGCTTGTCTATGCATCAGGTGTTTCTTGCACCTCATCTCTCCTTCTATCCAACCCATTTGAGAATATTTCAAGATTCACAAAACCCTTCAAGAATATCTGTTAATGAGAGCCTGTGCGTGTGTTGCTGCCGATCCAAATGGGGTGTGAAAGTGGATGTGTGAGCTTGCTCTCTTTGCTTCCAAGATGTTTCGCTTCAGCTTGAAGGATATACTTTCTGGATTTTGCTTTGGCCAATTAAGTTAAACAACATCCAAAATCTAGGGTTCTTTCAGAGGATTTTTACCTTCTAGAGGTGCTCTTTCATCTTCCTGGTTACGATTGAGAAGAGGAAAATGAAAAGAGGATTTTTAATATTTGGTTTGTTGGTTTGAAACGAGCTGATCCACGGTTCGAGTTAAAGCCATTAAACCGGGTCAATAGCACTTAAAAAGAGTTTTGTTGCACATGTTGATAATCCACGGTGTGGATTTAATCAAACAGTAAAGATTTAATCCTGAACGTTCACTGCTTGGAGCAGTGCCACGTAGGCACTGCTCCCAAGCAAAATCCCTTCCTTCGTAGTGAGGTGGCCCCAATTCACAACCTGAGCACAGACGTAGCCTTCATCGTCGTACCATTTCTGGACTAGGTCAAAAATCCTCAGTAATAACCTGGCACTGATCTTCCCATGCTTCCACAGCATTTGCGTGACCTCCCGTTGAACGGGAAGCGGCAACAAACACGGCCTTGCCCTTTCAATTCTTCTTTTGTAGTTCTTCATCTCATTCCGCAAATAGTTCAGTTTCTCCTTATCAGTCATGTCAGGGTCCATCTCCACTGGCTTGAACCGCGGCAAGTGACCAACATTGGCGCAACGGAAGGAATCGGCCGATCGCCATGTGCTTTCGGTGAAAGATATAGTGATGCCGAGTGTACCATCTGCTTTGGTCTTCCCCTCCATATTTACTTTCTCGAACATCCCACATGTAGCTAGGGTTTCAATCTCCTTCTGAAGATGAGCCTTGGTGCAGATGTCACCAGGACGGAGGGAGACCGTCTTGAAGAGTGAATCTTCGGTGCCTACGGTGGTCGAACGCCGACGGTCGAATAATAGAATCTCAGATATCTTGTACTTCTTGAATCCGCTAAGCTTGTTGAGTTGAACAACAATGTTTGCAGGAAGACCATGGGTATCCCATTCAGGAGATTGAAATTCTTCTTCTCCAGCAATAGCGAAACCAGAAATTGCCGCCATCACCACCACCATTGCGATTCCAACCCCAATCCCCGCCGCCGCCGCCGCCACCACCTCCGTCGACGGGTCCGCTGTTTCCAGGTCCGTTATCAGTGGAGGAGAAATGGAAGAGGAGACCAGAAGAAAAGGAGAAGGCCAAGGTTTTAGAGAGCGAAGAGAGGGTTTTAGATTTAAGGGACCAGCTTGAAATGTCGGGACGAGGTGTTGAAGAACAAGAAGAACAAGAACTAGACAGAGAGGAGGACGATGTGGGATCAGCGGGGGACTGGGTAGCTACTCTGTGTTGGGAGCTGAAGGAATGGCCAAGACTGGGGCTCAGCAGCTGTGCAGTGCCGCAGAACTCCATTACGCCCAGCTCAGTGTTTTCTCTCTCTCTCTGAGCAGGAAACTACTCCGGCGAGAATCCAAGACTCACAGGTTGGTTCTTTCTTGATCCTCTCTCCCTCCTCCGAGCTCCTTACTCGTCTCAAAGAACAAGAAAGGTAGGGAAAATTTTCTTTTATTGGTTGGTTCCGATCAGAGAGATTCTTCGCTACAAATTTTAGATTCGGCCACTTTATTAGATGTCAGCGATTTTGTGAAAGAAAATATACGAAAATAGAAAGATTTTGTGAAAGAAATCTCAAACAGGTTACCAGAAAAGGAAAAAAAGAAACCTCGAACAGCTGGATTGGAAATGTGGAATTCGGATATTGCATTGACTTTAAGTGTTTCAACGGTCAGAGTCGTATCGAATATCTTCATTGAAACCAAACGAGAAGAGTTTTCTTGGAAGACGTTTACCTTAAAAGGCTAAATTACAGGCGCCATGATATCGCGTCATCCTAGATGATACGTATATTTGATCAAATCGATACGATATATCACCTAATTGAATTATATTAAAATACATTAGCCTAAACAATACAATACATTAGCCTAAACAATACTTGATACATGACAATATATGACAATACATTGATACCGATACTTTAAACCTTAAATGAGCCTTATCCTCTACTTTAAATTAAAACCATAATAATACATTTTTCTCCCTTAACTACGTGGAAACAATCCAAAGTGAGGAGTGGAAACAAGTGGATCGGGGGAAATTAAGTATGCATTTGGTAACGCTTTCCGTTCGAGAAACCAATTCTTATGCAAAATCGTTTTTCATTGTTTCTGTGTTAAAAGACTATTCTTTGCTTGAAAATGGGCGTTTGATAAATCCATTATGAAAATATTTTTATAACACTAATAGAATATATTGGTGTTTTTTTTTCTTTTTTTTTTTTTTGGGTTGAAAAATAAGTTGGTGTTTGATAAACTTGTTCTTAAGGCTTCAATTTGAACCAATTTTATCACTTCCGTTTCTATTCTTTGGTAAAAACATCTTTTTTATGTTCTGCAAAAAACGTTCTTTAGAAAACTTTTATGACTAGTCCATTTTTAAAGAATAGAAGAACGAATCATTTTATCAAACGCTTCTAACCTGTTCTTCCGTTCCCAAAGAACAGAAGAATGCCAAAAACGTTTTTCAAAAAATGTTATCACACGCAACATTTAGTGGAGACCATAAGAAGAAAAAAAGTGAGGTTTTAGTGGAGACCTAGTCAACGATAGAAGAAAAAACCAACGATTCTAACCCTGCCACGTGGAAAGTCTTATGGTCGAAGTAATCGTATTTCCCACCATGTGTAAAGATGGGGTCCACAATCTCTACAAGGAGATTTTCTCGTTAAACATGTTCGTTGCATGTTCTCCATCCCAAAATCCAGATCTCACACACACACACAAAAGTATACTAATAACCGTTGCTAACGTCTCCATTGGAAATGTTTCCGAAAGTTGCAGACAGAGGAAAAGAGAGATTTTCTCGAAGAACATAATCGAAAGAGGCATCTCAAATCGGAGAGAGAGAGAAATGGCTCACATGGAGCAGCTTCAAAGACAAATGGAAAGCCGAACTGCACCTAATACACCCACGGCACAAGTTCCCAATGGTAATTTAGTTGTCTCGAACCCTAACTCATGGATCTCCGTATATCTATCTTCTTGCTTTAGTAAATTATTCTCAATTTCGACAAATTCTAGGGCAAAACATAAGCAAAAATTTAAAATTTTTGAATGATGTACCTGATACTAAATGTTTTCGATTGCAGAAGACGGTGGGTGGTCAGCACCAACGACGCCCTCGTTAGGGATGTACGAAGAAGAACACGGACAGCATTCAAAGAAATCGGTTATAGCAAAAGTGAAAGAAAAGGCTAAAAAACTGAAACAAAGTCTTTCCAAGAAAAAACACAATCATGACGATAACACCACTCCTACATGGGGTGTTAAGTTGGAAGACGAAGACGACGATCATGATCACAATCAAGCAGAGGAACCTCAATATTTGGCAGCTCACAGTAATTATCATCTCTTCGATCCATCTTTCACCCCTTATCCAAATTTTCTTTTGAGTTACATTATAGAGTTACTGAGACCGAATCAGCTCCCATTGACGTGAAATGTTTCATGTCAATGTCAATACTAAAAGGAATTTAGATCCTCTCCATCGAACTTGTCTATACAGTCTATCAAACACACTCGCATGAATGTGACTCACACAGGCCTGAGTGTGGATATATGACTGTATGGACAGGTTGGGTTAAGAGGATGTGGACTCAAAACTAAAAGTGAGGGTTTAGGGTGGGACATTTTAGAGCCTGGATTCTCTGCCCATACAGAGAGGAAATACTTCAACCTACATAGATTTATGATAGGTATTTGAGTGAAATTGAGAGAATATTTGGATTCATACATTTTTTTAATTTTCCTAAAAAGGAGGATTTTAATTTTAGATTAGACATGTTTTACTTGTGGGTATATGACTTTATGGGCAGCTTGAGTTGAGAGGATGTGGATTCAAAACTAAAAGTGAGGGTTAAGGGTGGGACATTTTAGAGTCTCGATCCTCTGCCCATATGGAGAGAAAATACTTCATCATACATAATTAGATTTATGGTAAGTATTTGAGTGAAACATAGAGGATACTTGAATTCTTCCATTTTCAAAATTTTTCTAAAAATGAGGATTTGTTTTTAGATTAGACACGTCTTCTGAATCTAATTACATGGCTTGGAAATTTCCTCTCCATATAGCTAATGACTTGGACTTAAGACATTTTTGCACACACACAAGAAAGAAAAAAAGAAAATAAAAGAAAAGAAAAAAAAGACTTGTTATAATGAAAATCATCATCAAAGAGAGGATATCTATGCTCATAAAATCATGCATATGTGAGAAAACTATCCCCTAAAAAGAAGGCACATAAACCTCAAGGGGTTGCTCAATTGGCAAAAGGCCTATGCTTCCACTGAGGAGGTTAGAGTTTGAATTTCTTGGGGCTAGGGACGAAGCCCTGCCGTATATTTAAATTATACATAATATCTACCCTTGAGTAGTTAAGGTGCGAATAAGTTGACCCAAGCGTTACCTGTAGGAAGACAACTATAATAGACAAGTGGATTTCAGGAGTCCTGCAGAATTGTTTACCTTTCTAACATTATACCGGAAGGATGAGGGTGGAAGCAAGCATAGATAATTTGTATAGCGAGTTCAGTTCACCTTTTCCAGAAGGTATTGTGGAATTACTAATTGTGATGATATGCTTCGGTCTGCCGTCCTGCGGCCGTTGGATGATTGCCACATGGTTGGATTTAAAATTCAGACCACTCATTGCTTAAAGCCACATAAGTGAAAAGAGATGCGAATGATTGGAACTTTAAACCTGACCAGAATGGTGCTGCGCATTAATCTGAGCAAGGATAAAGTTTTCCTGAAGAAAATTACATATAACTAGGGTTATAAATTTCCAATTTTCGCATCATTAGATAAAGCAGCGGGAATGAAAATATTGTTTTGCTTGATCACACCCGAACAGCTTTTCTCTTCAATATGTTTACCTTCTTTGCGTTTTACTCTCACATGCTCAGAGATGGCGCCTGTAGTATGTAAAGAGTCATCAAGGCAACATAAAAGAGTGAACCCATTGGTCTCTGATAAGCATGTGGTTGCTAACAATGTCATCGCTCACAGCGAGGAAGAACATCATGAAGGTGAAATACTTGAAGACGCCAAAAACAAGTCCATTTCCCAAGCCATGATTAATAAGGTTGGCCCGACCTGGGCGATCTCTTCTGAAGCCACCGACCTTATCACCTCCAATGCAGACCATACAAATGCTAGCAGTCCTGGTGGTTCTGCTTTTTCTGGTCCCCAGGAGCACCTATGGGACAAAGGTCTATCGGTGAAAGAGTATTTGATGCATAAACTTGAACCAGGTGAAGATGAGAAAGCCCTTTCTCAGGTTATCACCGAAGTCATCAATCCAAGTAGTCCAAGGACAGACCTGCCCGCTGGGAATGACCACGAAGCCGGCATGGTGGAGAAGGTAAGAGGTGTTGTTTCTTCTTTGCTTTGGAGCAACAATGATTCCTCTTCATCTGTGTTGAAAGCAACCACAGCCAACAATGCATCCACAGATACTACTGTCTCCATCAACGCTCATACAGGTGCTATTCTAATCTCATTATCTTCCCTCTTTCCACACTCTATGATTCCTCACTACTCAGGATATTTTTTTCTGGTTTTTAATTCTTGCAGCTCCTGAGGAAGAGAAGAACAAGGCACGGAAGCTTCAGGCCAACTAAGAGTCCCTGACACCTTGCTTCACTACTACAGAAGAGTTACACGACTACTGTTTGGTGAATGGCAGTATTTGCCGAATTAAGTGCCAATGAAATTCTTAGAATATACGCTCATAGCAACCTTCATTTACCTATTTTCTGACTGTATTGCCGAAACAATAAATGAGTTCTCACTTTGCATCTTCGAAATGAGAGTTGCATTATAGGTGGTTGAATATTTCAATGGGACAAGAAGTAAACGTTCAAGTTCAATTTTTGTACATAAAATTATACTTCTGGAGGTTAACTTTCCATTTTCTGTTCCCTTTTCTTTGGGAGTGTATTTCCAAATTAGTACAACAATCATAGAGCAATGAACAATTAGACCTGTCAAAGAGGAAGGTATATGAAAATCAAAAGCAAGATGAAGAGATGATAACCACAGGGTTTCAGGGATTCTTGAAAATCATCACAACTCTCTGATCATACATGCGGTTAACGGGTTGGAAGCACAACTAGGCATGATCCAAGCATTCTTCTTGTTCTGCCCACCTACTCATCTTTGGAATGGATTGTGAATTGAGGCTTGAACCACACAGGTTGAAGTTGAGGCAACAGCATTGCAGATCAATAAGGCTCAGTGAATCCATTGTCAGCGTCTTGTTCATTACAGTGATAGTACAGTAGACATAATTCTTCCATGGCTTTCATGGTATTATTTATCCATGCAAGTCCTCCTACACATGGTGAGAGAACTCCCAAGATCTGACCGAGACCTAGCGAGATACTCTCTCCTTTTCCATTCAGCGAGACGAGGATATAGGGTCTTAACTCTTCACTCTCGAGTTGTACTGTGATGATTGGAGTAATAGTTGAACTTCGTAAATTGAACCACGAAAATGTGTAATGTATTAGACTTGTTTAATATTTTGAGCTCTCGAGCATTACTGCAGGACTATATGATGCACACAAATGGCCATTTTGAAGGTTTTTCTTTAGCGTATTGGTTTTGGATTCGGGGTCTGAAGTAGAAAACACATTGATTATTCTTTTTCATAAATCTGAGTTCACTAGCATTATTTTTAGAAGGGTTAAAATATGTTGAATAGCAAGTTTGAACCTTTGAGTGACATCTAATATCTCTCGAGGTGGGAAAAAGTTCTACCAAGTCGGATCTCGCCAAGATCTCAAGCCAACACTCTTTTTTGAGTTCACAGAAAGGGCTTTGAGATCTTAAAACATGCTTATGCATATTACATGGCAAGAATTATGTTGTGGAGGGCAGTCAACCCGAAAGCCCCCTTGGGAAGAACCACTTACACCCCCTCCGGGTAATGGAGAGTCCCGTGGGAAGAATTCCTTAACCCCCTCGAGGTAATGGAAAGCCCTTCGGGAAGAATCTCTTACACCCCTCGGGGTAATGGAGAGCCCTTTGGGAAGAATCCCTTACATCCGCTCGGGGTAATGGAGAGGGGAAGAATCCCTTACACCCCCTCCGGGTAATGGAGAGTCCTCGAGAAAGAATCACTTACACCTCCTTGAGGAGTTGGAGAACCTCTCCCCTCAGGGAAAGGCACGGAGAACCTTCCCCCTTAGGAAGATTGGAGAATCCCTCAGTCAACTCCATCAACACTCCCTCAGGAAGTTGAAGAACCTCTCCCCTAGAGGATCCCTTGAAAACCACTCAGGATATGCTCGAGCAATGAGAGAATGCCCAATACTAAGTCAGAAGAGGAACGTTGAAGATGATCAAGTCAACAGGGTCAGTTAGAGATAACCACCCATCATGCTCACTCCGAAATGCGGGGAAGTGGATGATGGAGTAACGGCTCCATTAGTCCCACTAAGAAAAGGAACGTGCTTCCTAAGGCAACTCGACCCACTCTTCAATTAGTGGATGAAATCGACGGAGGGGCCGCCCCTAGGTAACCACTATACAACCTCCATCCTAAGATGGATAAGGTATGAGACTCTACTCATTATCATTCTCTACGCTTTGAGAACCCTCTTAGAGCCTTCTATTGTTGCCTAGACTAACTTGGGCGTTGGAGGCGGTCCCCCGACCAATACAAGGTCGGGCCACTCTAATTTCCTTTGTAAGTGCAGGCATCACATCTACTCAAGTTACATTGGAGAAGCCCTCAAGAGGTCGTCCAACTACTTGGCTAACGCGAAGAAGGTCTAGACGCAACAAGTTAAAACACCACCACGATGAGTCCATGTAAACAATTAATTTGATATATGTAAAAGAAATACAGAGTGGTTCTTCTTAAGATCGATAAAATCATGAGTACCTTAAATCCTGAGGAATGACAAGTTGAATACAGAAGAGAGAGAGTTTTTTTTTTTGGGTGAATAATATAGGAGAGATGTTAATTGGCTATGGAAGGAACTATGCTCGTTCAAATCCAACTCCTAATATTGCAATGATGTAAGTTCTGAACCCCGGGAACTTGGGATTTTGACACTCTGATCCAAATTAATTAATATATATGCATCTAGGAATGGATGATAAAAGCCAATTGATTTGGTACAATGTGGTCCACCCAAGAATGTGAGCTTTGTGAGGATACTGATGGAGATTCTTGAAGAGAGGTGGTGTATCATAGGTACCTGAAAGAGCAGTGAGAGGTGAAGTGAAACAAAACCTGAAGCCATGTTTGGAGGAGCCAAAGTGAAATGTAAACATGTCCATTTAAGCATAGGGTGTGATCACAGAGAGAGTAATTATAGCACCTTTAATACCATGCATACCGTTCCATACTGTTTCACCATAAAAACATGAGTTCATTTTTTGCCTCCGCCACTGATGTGAATTGAGGTGCATGAATGTGTTGGGTCCCATAGACTCAAAAGATTGGAAACACAATCTTTAGAACTCATCTTTGTGGATGATTCTAAAGATACCTTTAGAACACTGTGGTATACTAATGCTTATTTGATGTGTTTCTTTGAGTGATGTACCATTCTGGCCTTCTAAGGTTTCTAGTTTAGGGCTCACGCATGCAGGTATATCACCGGTCGCACAACCCATTTGCTAGTATGATTTGTGGATGATAGTGTCTGGGATACAAGAGGTCAATGTATCTGGGATACATAGCAAAGAGATCAAAATATGTAAATCTAGGATATACATGTATGTCTGGGACACACTGTGATAGAGAGATTGAATGTGTATATATGCGATATACATGCGTGTCTGGGACGCACTATGATAGAGAGATTAATACTTGCCCTTGTGTAAGTGGGAGATGTTAGGGTTTATTAATAATTATTATAATTATATGCCCAAGGACAAAATTGGAAAATCACTTTTAGGGCGGTTACAAAATATAGGGTTATATATTTTGGTAACCACCGCATAAGTGAGTGTGATTGCATTACATGAGTTCCTTAGAAAAGGATGACTCCCTCTCTCCAAGAAAACGCAGGTAGGAGTTATTATTTGGTAGTTTCTTCTCCTTTGCTTTAGATCTCCATACCATCTTTCCACATGGCATTTGGGTTGTAGAATTTATTCCTTTTCAAAGAGATTGTGGAATCAAACCAATGACGGGATTGTGGAGGAACGAGGACGTGGATCCAAATTACTTCCGCTGCAGATATTCTATATTTGGGAAACCGAATCTAGGTAATGATCTTAATTTCTTCCATTCAATTATCGAATTGATATATATGGAGTATTACCAACACAAATATCCCAACAGATCCCATAAAACCCCTACATTAAGATCATGAAATTACATTAGAGTCTGGGATTCAAACTGGGTAAATATAGCTTCAACACAACCTTTGGAAACTGACCGGTTGGTTAAGGTGGTTGGTTAAGTTGATCGACCACCCAAGTTTCAGGTAGAATTCCAAGTCTGAAATTTAGACTTTTGATCACCCTCGATCTTATTTTGGGTTAATCCAAGTTTAAACTACATTCTTAGAACTCCAGAAAGGTCACTTAAACTACATATCTCAAAAAAGAGAAATTTAGATCTACATCATCTTCTTGCATAAGATCCACCATTGAATCGGATATAAAATCCATTCCTCTTGGTATGATCCAATCAAGATCATCAATGAGGGAAATAAATTCATCCAAACCACTACAACATAACTATGGAAGAAATAACTACTTTGATAAGACAAAAATTCAGTAGATTAAGAGAGTGGTTGAACTTACCTCCACTTGGATCCAAAAGTCAAAGAGAATTCAGAGGATTCTCCGGGAAAAGAGGTTCCTTTCCACCAACCACATGTTCTTTGGCTCCACTCAGTCCACATTAGCCTTCAAGAATAAAATAATACGAAATTAGGTCGTGGAAGGCTTTAAATAGGGTGCCTGGGAAAAACTAGGGCTTTTTGGCAAGAATTTTCCAACCAATTGCCGGGGTGGCCGTCGCTTGGTCAATCGACTGCCTTAAGCAACCGCCCCCTTGTACTTTTCAGTTTTTGGGTGTTTTACACTCCCGGTTGATCCCTAACACTATTGCAACAAACCAACATGTGGAGGGGTCTTACCTTGTTCACGAACATCTTCCAACTTGACCTTTCTCATGCTGGATATCCATCTGGCCAATCCGTCTGGGTTCTGGTTGGATCTTCTTTTAGTTCCCAGTAAGGTAGGTTCTTTATCAACAATATATATGAGTTTTAATCTAAATGGCCTACAGCTTCTTCCAACTAGAGCTTCGGGTACTCAGATCTACAGTTCATGTTTCGGGTTAGGTACCTCCCCTAATACAAAGCTACCAATTTCCCCCAGCCAGACCCCCCCCCCAAAAAAAAAAAAGAAAGAAAAAAAAAAACAATAATAAAATACCGTCTCTATTCTCACTATTGAATTATGATTTATGACCCAAATTTCCATACCATATCTATTCTCCCTCAGTATGAATTGTTTAAACAAATAAATTTCCTAAAAAACACACTAGAATCTATAACACTTAAGAATAAACCTAATTATTTTCTTTCAACCAAAATTCTTATGAACAAAAATATTTTCTAATGTATATATTCATCTACAACACTAAAAAACAATAACAACCTACGTGCATTTGCATTTTGAATTTTACTAGTACTATTAAAAGGATAATTTCAATTGTTATGGACAAATATTTTGTTGGATAGGAATAATAAACATTAAAATAGGCTTTAAAACTTATTTCCATAATTAAAATCTATTACATTAGGCAGTGGAGAATTCAATTGCATCAAGAATAGCAAGAGTTGACATGATAATATTTATTGCATGAGAACCTCAAGGGGTTGCTCAGTTGGCAAAAGACCAACATTTCATGTTGAAACTTGTTGAAGAAACTGCACAAACACTTAAATCGTTGTTGTAATCACAATACTCCTTTAGAGCTGAAACGTACCAGATATACTTTCTTTAGGGCCTATTTGATTACACGAGTTTGGAGATTTCAAATATCTAGAGATTTCAAATCTATGGAGTCATAATTTATAAAATTAACTATTCGGTTAACTGAATGTGTGGAATGAAATTTGTGGATTCATTTGTTATTTTTGTGAATGCATAAATGTGTAGTGTTTTTATAGTAGGGATGAAATCTCTGGATTTCACCCCATACCCATGAATCTACAAATTCACATTTTTAGTGTAAAAAGATGAATCTCTAGATTTCATGAATCTAGAGATTTCCACAACCGGGTATAAATCTTGCATTCATGAATCCAAAGATTTCAAATATCTAGATTTATGTAACCAAACAGGCCCTAAGGTATTTAGACACCCTAAATTGTGCAATACGGGTCCTAATTATGTCTTCACCCCAAGATCAATCAGCCCAAAGCTTTAAGGTTGCACCAAAAAAAAGTTACTTAAGGTGTAATTAGGTTAAACAAAAAAAACAGCATGTCGTATCAATGAAGAACTCTGAAAATACTTCATCCTTACGGGATTGGTATAAAATTTTGTTTGAATTTTAGTAACGGGACAAAATAAAATCAATTCAAAGTTGGGTCGAGTGAATAAATGGATAGAGCTCAATGGCTCCAATTATAGGGAAACAAAAAGTAACGAGCTTATGTTCTTAATTCGAATGGTTACCCCTTAGGGTCTGTTTGGTTACATGAGTCTGGAGATTTAAAATATCTAGAGATTTCAAATCTATGGAGTCATAATTCCTGAATCTAGAGATTTTTACAACAATCAAACAGGTATAAATCTCCATGTTTTCACCCAACCATGGCAGGGTCACAACAGGGTTTAAGCTTAGTTTGCGTTGCACAGGGTTTGATCCTTAACCCCAAAGTAATATTACATAGGTCCTTACTATATATAAACGAGATAATCAGCTTCTCTTAGCCCGATGTGGGACTAAAGTTTCCGTTGTAAAAGTCATAAGATAAAAGACACGATTAAAACAGATATTTATATAAAAATATAAAATATTATTAATTAAGTTTTAAACATATTTACAACAATGTATACAATTGGCATAAGTTTTCAAATATTATAACTCAATTTTTTTAGTGCATGATGATCTTTATTCACTTTTTCTACAATTCACATCCTTGCAATTTCTTGTAATTAGTGTCTAGAATTGTGATAAATGACATTTAATTATCCAATGGTCTCAATTAAAATGAGATTAGAAAAATGATTTTGTTTATGATATTATTATATATCTTGTATTTTTGTAGTATATTCATGGTCCGACATGTTGCCGGGTGTTGCCGTCGTTGGTCCACTTTGTCCCAGGTGATACTAGCGACATGTCTCCCGATTTTTTTCCAACAATCGAAGCTTCTCATAAGGTTCAAGTTTAGATAAACAAACCGCACAATCACGATGGATGAGCTTTTCAGACCGATGTGAGTTGAAGGAGAATAGAGGAAGTGAATCAATCGAGAGATTGATACTCAAGAGACACGCACCGGCGAGATGCGGTGAGCGTGATGCGAGTGATCCACGAATCCTGGTTTCCATCGCCAGATGATCTAGAGGTGGTGGAGGAACTAAGGAAGATCGGCTAAGGTAGTGGAGGAGAAGGTGAAGCAAAACAGAGAAAATCAACACTGCCATGAGAATCAAAGATATAAATATATAATGAGAAGGCTAGGGTTTAGACTCCCTTTCGACGGCGACGGCGTCACAGAAGAACCATCACCACCACTATTCTCTGCCATTCCACTTCCAACCGCCGCTGTCACTGGTGGAGGTGGCGGCAGCGATAAGTCGATAACCCTTGTGAGCGAGACTGTGTGTGTGCTCCACGAGAGAGAGAGAGAGAGAGTAGCCGATTAGGTTTTAGTTGCAGAGAGAAAATAGAAAAGGTGAGAAAAGTGAAGACAGAGTCGCCGGAATAATCGACTATCGGCGATATATCGCCAATTTTTGGTAAAATTCGTGTCGCTGGGGGGTGTCGTGTTGCCCCCCAGCGACACACCGATTTATCGCCAACACACGGTACCATGAGTATATTATGGAAAAATTACGTGATTAACAACTTTTAATGTTTTTCTTTACAAAATCAACCACTCAATGTTTCCATTAAGAAAGGAAAAAAACTGACTAAAACTCTCTTTGGAGTTGGACATATAAAACTAGCTAAAACGGTGGCTCTCTTCTCCCTTTAAACAATTTTACCTCTAAAACTAACCCTAACATCCCATTAGACCTTAAATTAAATCCTCTGGCACCGCCACCTTTGGAGATGAATGCACTAATCGAATTGTTCCTTGTAAATCTATTTCTCTTCCAGTTGATAGAATTGTAAAATCAATTGATCGATGTAGCTTTTGAATGGGGCATTCAAATTTTGTCCCTGGTAAATCCACTTATTATACAGACTGTTGAATGCAATGCAGCTATAAAGTAGCCAATGGTCTTGAAAATTGGATCGGTTTCATCCAAAAAGTTATAATGAATCATGATTTAGGCTCTCGTTATAATCAAAACCCAGTTGTGAATGTGAATAGAGAAATGAGCTTCTTGTTGGTCTTGGTCTTTTTCCCAATCTGTTCCCACGGAACTGTTCTTGAGGTTCGAACTAATGTAGCCAGTAAAGCTAGAGCTGAACTCTACCTTCCTAGGAGCCAACGATACTTAGTAATGAACATGGGAGTGAGCCACATGACTTACTAAGTTTTGATGAATTCCATACCACTATAGTACATACTTTTAACCATGGAATAACTTTTCGTCGAATTTTCGCCGGAAATTGGTCCTTTGGTGAAAGGTGAACCAAACATGAAATATCGATATTTTGCCGATTTCTCTTGCAATTTTATAGCGGAATAATCTTCAGGGTTAATGGACTATCTTATAAATTTTGTCCCAATGACTCAAGACTTAAAAGGCAATCTGCCAAATGTGATTAGGGGGATAATCTACATAGAATAATTTTAGAAAATAATTCAAATTAGGAAGACATTTTATAGCAAAATCTTCAAGATTAATGAACAATCTTACCAATTATATTCCAGTGATTTAGGCCTCAATAGTCAACGTGCCAAAAATGGTTAGCAAAGAGTATATACATTAAAGAATTTATGGAAACAATTTAAATTATGAAGAGATTTTGTAATTGAATCTTCAAGGTCAACCGGTAATCTTTCCAATTATGTCCGAATGATTTAAGTCTCAGAAGGTAACATGTTAAATGTAGTTAGGAAGGAAAATTTAAATGGAAGAATTTATAAAAAAAATAATTCAAATTTATTAAATATTGGCATCAAATTGGGGTAGACACCAAATTTGGGCAAAAAATTACAAAAAAAACCCCTAAAATCTGCGAAATTTATTTGGGCCAAATCTCGCCAAAATTTATGTGAGATTTCGCCAGTTTTCCAGGTAGCAAAGCGTGGCGAACTTTCGCTCCTTGCTTGGGACAAATTGTAAAGCTTGTCATGGAAACCTTATGCTAGTAATAAATCAATTCAATCAATTCTCCGAATAAATGTAGAGGATTGGTCTCCATCGGCTCAATTTATTTATTTATTTTTTAAATCCTATCATTTTCAAAAATAAAAATAGTAGCAATTTACATTTACACCCCTATGTTTGCATATAAAGACATTTATACTTTCAAAAATTCATTTTATTACATTTACTCCCCTCATATTTTGAATTATATAACAACATCACAGAGGGACGGCTGTAATAAGTTCAATTTTGAGGGTATAAACATAATTATTTACAAATACAGGGGGTATAAATGTAACTTGTCTGAAATAGTAACGAGATTAACCAAGTTGAGCATCCAAATTTAGCTCGGCTGCCTATCCTAAACCTAGAGAGAGTTTTGAGTTAACAAGTTCTTGTCTTAAATGTTTTGACTAAAATTTCAATATGTATTTCATTTTTCTGGCTGACCCAAAAAAAAATTATAATTCATTTTCCTCTGATTCCATGGGATTCTTTGCAATACACTTGTGGGATAATGATAACAGCCATTTTATTATCCATACATTAAGCTGAGCACATCTGCACTAGTAGCATTGCAACTAGCATTGCCCTCCAGTGCATAGTCTTTGCCCTCGGTGTAGTGTTGTGGAATCGATTGACCCCAGTATACTATTTAGCCGCTGATGCTTGATTCACTTAATGTTGGGCAAATCATTGCCTTTGATCTTGGTATCCTACCTGACCGCCTTGCTCTCTTTATCAATAAAGAGATACAAGGTCGGTGTTTCTTCAAATTGTAGCAACTCTAGCAACTCCTTATATTTGATCACTTTTCTCCAAAAATAAAAAAAAATTCATAAAATAAGAGAAGAAAAGAAAAAAAGAAAAGAAAAAAAGAATGTAATTAATACCAAAAAGGCCTGATGGGGATATGATGTTTGTATTCATCGTGGGACTTCATAATATCATATGCCTAGTTATCATAAAAATGAGAAAGACATCTCCTCTGAGATATAAATTACTAAGGATGTTTTATTTACTAGTAATAAAATAATAATAGTCGTGCATGGTTACACAAAAATACTGAGACCTAACTAACTAGTCTGATAATTTAGCTTTATTGTAATCACTATTGCCAACCATCAGCTATGGTGAGTTGCTTGTAGATGGGTTTCCAGAAGTTTCCAAGGGAGGAACCTATGGGCAACCCAGTATGCACTTCTCCTGTGTTGAAAAACATAATTTATTCTCAGGCATACAACACCAACAAAAATCTTTGCAGCCAATCCTTGCAAATCCTCCATTGATGCACTTAGAAACATTTATTTTCCTAGAGGACCAGTTGGGCTTAATCTCTCCAGTGGTGCTGGTTGCATTAGTGCTGTCGAGATAAAGTGCAAGCAACATTGCCAAGACAAGCATTGAGGAGAGAGCTAAGCCTTTTGAGTTGAACCCTGCAGCCATAGCTAGGAATAAGATATGATTGATCAACGATAGCTAGTTGCTTGTCTGTAGAGGAGATCATATGGCCAAGAACTAAGACCATGAAGCTTATATAAGAGCGTCTTTGGCCTACATGGAGAATAACACAATTGGTAATGCTCAGCGGGGTCCCACTAGGCTAGATAGCTTTTGGGATATCCTAGTGGTTGGTTGTAAATAGGGAAACCCAGTGATGCCCTAGTTGTCATCACCTTATTTTTAGCTATTAGGCGTGTGATAACTTTTTTTAATGTCTGTAATTGGAATTATTTCCATATTATTTTATTTTCTCATTTGAATTCTTTCCATACTATTTCATTCTGACATTTCATCAGTATCCTAATTTGTCTTGATTGGTTTCTTTATTGAAACCTTTCTATACATTGTATTTGCATACGAACATTTCCATATGTTGTATTTCTTTCTTTTATTGTTCATTGTTACATAACATCATGGAATGTATGCTGCCTATATATTTGAAGTATTTCTAAATTATTTTTTTCCTCTCATTTGAATTTTTTCCATTCATTGTTCCTCCCATTCGAATTCTTTCCATACCATCTCATCCTTCCATTTGAATTCTTTCCATTCATCCTTACTCCCATTCAAATTCTATCCATACCATCTCATCCTTCCATTTAGTAGTATCCTAATTTGGCTTGATTTGTTTTTTTTTATTGGCACCATTCCATACATTGTATTTTCATATGAACATTTCCATAAGTTGTATTTCCATTTTTTATATCATTCTTTTATTTTCTCCTCTCATTTGAATTATTTCCTCCTCTCATTTGAATTATTTCCATTTATCCTTCTTTTCATTCGAATTCTTTCCATACCATCTCATCCTTCCATTTCATCAGTATCCTAATTTGGCTTGATTGGTTTATTTATTGAAACCATTCCATACATTGTATTTTCATACGAACATTTCCATATGTTATATTTCTATGTTTTACATCTTTTTTTATTTTTTTTTTATATTTTTATTGTTCATTGTTACCTATAGCATGTAATGTAAGCTGCTTATATATTTGAATGATTTCCATATTATTTTTTCCTCTCATTTAAATTCTTTCCATTCATCCTTCCTCATATTCGAATTCTTTTCATACCATTTCATCCTTCCATTTCATTAGTATCCTAATTTTGCTTGATTGATTTCTTTATTGAAACCTTTCATACATTGTATTTTCTTACGAACATTTCTACATATTGTATTTCCATATTTTATGTCTTCCTTTTATTGTTCATTATTACCTAATAGCATGGAATATATGTTGCCTATATATTTGAATTATTTCCATATTATTTTCTCTTCTCATTTGAATTTTTTCCATTCATCCTTCCTCCCATTCGAATTATTTCCATACCATCTCATCCTTCCATTTCATCAATATCCTAATTTAGCTTGATTGGTTTCTTTATTGAAACCTTTTATACATTATATATATATATATATATATATATATATATATATATATATATATATTTTTTTTTTTGGGTACAAAGGGGCTTTATTTTCATACGAACATTTCCATATGTTGTATTTCTTTCTTTTATTGTTCATTGTTGCCTATCATCGTAGAATGTTTGCTGCATGTATATTTGAATTATTTCTATATTATTTTTTCCTCTGATTTGAATTCTTTCCATTCATCCTTCCTCCCATTCGAATTCTTTCAATACCATGTCATCAATATCTTTGGCTTAATTGATTGGTTTCTTTATTGTGTATCTTGTGATTTTGGTAGCTTAATATGAAAAAAATTGCATGATTAGCAACTTTTAGAGAAGAGAAGATGAAAAAGGGAGATCAAAGCTGGATTTGAAGATTTGAGCCCTATATGCATGTTGTTCCCATGGATTCTTGAATGAAATGCCTTACTGTACGTATAAGAAAAGATTTTGAAGATTAATCTTAGGGTTTAAAAGCTATTCAAGCTCCAATTTTACAGGTAAGGGCATTTGAATTTCGAATTTGATGGATTTAGTTGTGCTCTTGAATTTCGAACATGAATCCATGTCTTAATTATGCTAAACACACGGCTAGATGGGTCCCCATTCCTGCTTAATCTTTTAATTAACCATGCTCTTAGGCAGTAACGACAGCTATTAATCACTACTACTTACTTGATCCTGCATCAGCCATGCAGCATAAACTCCACAAACATCTAATCTAGCTACATTGCTTCAACTCTGAGGGGCTTACGGGAGATTGATCTTTTGGAAATTCTACCTGTCTATCTCCTTCACATTTGGTACTATATATCCTATATATAATCATAAAAAAAATGTAAAGTCCAAGTGTGCATGATAATATTTATTGCATGAGAACCTCAAGGGGTTGCTCAGTTGGCAAAAGACCAACATTTCATGTTGAAACTTGTTGAAGAAACTGCACAAACACTTAAATCGTTGTTGTAATCACAATACTCCTTTAGAGCTGAAACGTGCCAGATATACTTTCTTCAGGGCCTATTTGATTACACGAGTTTGGAGATTTCAAATATCTAGAGATTTCAAATCTATGGAGTCATAATTTATAAAATTAACTATTCGGTTAACTGAATGTGTGGAATGAGATTTGTGGATTCATTTGTTATTTTTGTGAATGCATAAATGTGTAGTGTTTTTATAGTAGGGATGAAATCTCTGGATTTCACCCCATACCCATGAATCTACAAATTCACATTTTTAGTGTAAAAAGATGAATCTCTAGATTTCATGAATCTAGAGATTTCCACAACCGGGTATAAATCTTGCATTCATGAATCCAAAGATTTCAAATATCTAAATTTATGTAACCAAATAGGCCCTAAGGTATTTAGACACCCTAAATTGTGCAATACGGGTCCTAATTATGTCTTCACCCCAAGATCAATCAGCCGAAACCTTTAAGGTTGCACCAAAAAAAAGTTACTTAAGGTGTAATTAGGTTAAACAAAAAAAACAGCATGTCGTATCAATGAAGAACTCTGAGAATACTTCATCCTTACGGGATTGGTATAAAATTTTGTTTGAATTTTAGTAACGGGACAAAATAAAATCAATTCAAAGTTGGGTCGAGTGAATAAATGGATAGAGCTCGATGGCTCCAATTATAGGGAAACAAAAAGTAACGAGCTTATGTTCTTAATTCGAATGGTTACCCCTTAGGGCCTGTTTGGTTACATGAGTCTGGAGATTTAAAATATCTAGAGATTTCAAATCTATGGAGTCATAATTCCTGAATCTAGAGATTTTTACAACAATCAAACAGGTATAAATCTCCATGTTTTCACCCTGGGCTTTTTGGAATAGGGTCCAAGTCCCAAGTCATACATAAATATTAATGTTTATATACCTATATAACCATGGCAGGGTCACAACAGGGTTTAAGCTTGGTTTGCGTTGCACAGGGTTTGATCCTTAACCCCAAAGTAATATTACATAGGTCCTTACTATATATAAACGAGATAATCAGCTCCTCTTAGCCCGATGTGGGACTAAAGTTTCCGTTGTAAAAGTCATAAGATAAAAGACACGATTAAAACATATATTTATATAAAAATATAAAATATTATTAATTAAGTTTCAAACATATTTACAACAATGTATACAATTGGCATAAGTTTTCAAATATTATAACTCAATTTTTTTAGTGCATGATGATCTTTATTCACTTTTTCTACAATTCACATCCTTGCAATTTCTTGTAATTAGTGTCTAGAATTGTGATAAATGACATTTAATTATCCAATGGTCTCAATTAAAATGAGATTAGAAAAATGATTTTGTTTATGATATTATTATATATCTTGTATTTTTGTAGTATATTCATGGTCCGACATGTTGCCGGGTGTTGCCATGTCGGTCCCTGGCGACGGGTGATACCGGCGACATGTCGCCCGATTTTTTGCCAACAATCGAAGCTTCTCATAAGGTTCAAGTTTAGATAAACAAACCGCACAATCACGATGGATGAGCTTTTCAGACCAGTAACAGAGTTGAAGGAGAATAGAGGAAGTGAATCAATCAGAGATTGATACTCAAGAGACACGCAGCGGCTGGAGATGCGGTGAGCGTGATGCGAGTGATCCACAGAATCCTGGTTTCCATCGCCAGATGATCTAGAGGTGGTGGAGGAACTAAGGAAGATCGGCTAAGGTAGTGGAGGAGAAGGTGAAGCAAAACAGAGAAAATCAACACTGCCATGAGAATCAAAGATATAAATATATAATGAGAAGGCTAGGGTTTAGACTCCCTTTCGACGGCGACGGCGTCACAGAAGAACTATCACCACCACTATTCTCTGCCATTCCACTTCCAACCGCCGCTGTCACTGGTGGAGGTGGCGGCAGCGATAAGTCGATAACCCTTGTGAGCGAGACTGTGTGTGTGCGCCACAGAGAGAGAGAGAGAGAGAGAGAGTAGCCGATTAGGTTTTAGTTGCAGAGAGAAAATAGAAAAGGTGAGAAAAGTGAAGACAGAGTCGCCGGAATAGAGAGTAGCCGATTAGGTTTTAGTTGCAGAGAGAAATAGAAAAGGTGAGAAAAGTGAAGACAGAGTCGCCGGAATAATCGACTATCGGCGATATATCGCCAATTTTTGGTAAAATTCGTGTCGCTGGGGGTGTCGTGTCGCCCCCCAGCAACACACCGATTTATCGCCAACACACGGTACCATGAGTATATTATGGAAAAATTACGTGATTAACAACTTTTAATGTTTTTCTTTACAAAATCAACCACTCAATGTTTCCATTAAGAAAGGAAAAAAACTGACTAAAACTCTCTTTGGAGTTGGACATATAAAACTAGCTAAAACGGTGGCTCTCTTCTCCCTTTAAACAATTTTACCTCTAAAACTAACCCTAACATCCCATTAGACCTTAAATTAAATCCTCTGGCACCGCCACCTTTGGAGATGAATGCACTAATCGAATTGTTCCTTGTAAATCTATTTCTCTTCCAGTTGATAGAATTGTAAAATCAATTGATCGATGTAGCTTTTGAATGGGGCATTCAAATTTTGTCCCTGGTAAATCCACTTATTATACAGACTGTTGAATGCAATGCAGCTATAAAGTAGCCAATGGTCTTGAAAATTGGATCGGTTTCATCCAAAAAGTTATAATGAATCATGATTTAGGCTCTCGTTATAATCAAAACCCAGTTGTGAATGTGAATAGAGAAATGAGCTTCTTGTTGGTCTTGGTCTTTTTCCCAATCTGTTCCCACGGAACTGTTCTTGAGGTTCGAACTAATGTAGCCAGTAAAGCTAGAGCTGAACTCTACCTGCCTAGGAGCCAACGATACTTAGTAATGAACATGGGAGTGAGCCACATGACTTACTAAGTTTTGATGAATTCCATACCACTATAGTACATACTTTTAACCATGGAACAACTTTTCATCGCCGAAATTTCAGCGATATATCACAAAAATATCGATATTTTGCCGATTTCTCTTGCAATTTTATAGCGGAATAATCTTCAGCGTTAATGGACTATCTTATAAATTTTGTCCCAATGACTCAAGACTTAAAAGACAATCTGCCAAATGTGATTAGGGGGATAATCTACATAGAATAATTTTAGAAAATAATTCAAATTAGGAAGACATTTTATAGCAAAATCTTCAAGATTAATGAACAATCTTACCAATTATATTCCAGTGATTTAGGCCTCAATAGTCAACGTGCCAAAAATGGTTAGCAAAGAGTATATACATTAAAGAATTTATGGAAACAATTTAAATTATGAAGAGATTTTGTAATTGAATCTTCAAGGTCAACCGGTAATCTTTCCAATTATGTCCGAATGATTTAGGTCTCAGAAGGTAACATGTTAAATGTAGTTAGGAAGGAAAATTTAAATGGAAGAATTTATAAAAAAAATAATTCAAATTTATTAAATATTGGCATCAAATTGGGGTAGACACCAAATTTGGGCAAAAAATTACAAAAAAAACCCCTAAAATCTGCGAATTTATTTGGGCCAAATCTCGCCGAAATTTATGTGAGATTTCGCCAGTTTGCCAGGTAGCAAAGCGTGGAGAACTTTCGCTCCTTGCTTGGGACAAATTGTAAAGCTTGTCATGGAAACCTTATGCGAGTAATAAATCATTTATTTATTTATTTTTTTTAAATCCTATCATTTTCAAAAATAAAAATAGTAGCAATTTACATTTACACCCCTATGTTTGCATATAAAGACATTTATACTTTCAAAAATTCATTTTATTACATTTACTCCCCTCATATTTTGAATTATATAACAACATCACAAAGGGATGGCTGTAATAAGTTCAATTTTGAGGGTATAAACATAACTATTTACAAATACAGGGGGTATAAATGTAACTTGTCTGAAATAGTAACGAGATTAACCAAGTTGAGCATCCAAATTTAGCTCGGCTGCCTATCCTAAACCTAGAGAGAGTTTTGAGTTAACAAGTTCCCGTCTTAAATGTTTTGACTAAAATTTCAATCTGTATTTCATTTTTCTGGCTGACCCAAAAAAAAATTATAATTCATTTTCCTCTGATTCCATGGGATTCTTTGCAATACACTTGTGGGATAATGATAACAGCCATTTTATTATCCATACATTAAGCTGAGCACATCTGCACTAGTAGCATTGCAACTAGCATTGCCCTCCAGTGCATAGTCTTTGCCCTCGGTGTAGTGTTGTGGAATCGATTGACCCCAGTATACTATTTAGCAGCTGACGCTTGATTCACTTAATGTTGGGCAAATCATTGCCTTTGATCTTGGTATCCTACCTGACCGCCTTGCTCTCTTTATCAATAAAGAGATACAAGGTCGGTGTTTCTTCAAATTGTAGCAACTCCTTATATTTGATCACTTTTCTCCAAAAAAAAAAAAAAAAAATTCATAAAATAAGAGAAGAAAAGAAAAAAAGAAAAAGAAAAAAAGAATGTAATTAATACCAAAAAGGCCTGATGGGGATATGATGTTTGTATTCATTGTGGGACTTCATAATATCATATGCGTAGTTATCTTAAAAATGAGAAAGACATCTCCTCTGAGATATAAATTACTAAGGATGTTTTATTTACTAGTAATAAAATAATAATAGTCGTGCATGGTTACACAAAAATACTAAGACCTAGCTAACGAGTCTGATAATTTAGCTTTATTGTAATCACTACTGCCAACCATCAGCTATGGTGAGTTGCTTGTAGATGGGTTTCCAAAAGTTGCCAAGGGAGGAACCTATGGGCAACCCAGTATGCACTTCTCCTGTGTTGAAAAACATAATTTATTCTCAGGCATACAACACCAACAAAAATCTTTGCAGCCAATCCTTGCAAATCCTCCATTGATGCACTTAGAAACATTTATTTTCCTAGAGGACCAGTTGGGCTTAGTCTCTCCAGTGGTGCTGGTTGCATTGGTGCTGTTGAGGTAAAGTGCAAGCAACATTGCCAAGACAAGCATTGAGGAGAGAGCTAAGCCTTTTGAGTTGAACCTTGCAGCCATAGCTAGGAATAATATATGATTGATCAACGATAGCTAGTTGCTTGTCTGTAGAGGAGATCATATGGCCAAGAACTAAGACCATGAAGCTTATATATAAGAGTGTCTTTGGCCTACATGGAGAATAACACAATTGGTAATGCTCAGCGGGGTCCCACTAGGCTAGATAGCTTTTGGGATATCCTAGTGGTTGGTTGTAAATAGGGAAACCCAGTGATGCCCTAGTTGTCATCACCTTATTTTTAACTATTAGGCGTGTGATAACTTTTTTTAATGTCTATAATTGGAATTATTTCCATATTATTTTATTTTCTCATTTGAATTCTTTCCATTCATCCTTTCTTCTATTTGAATTCTTTCCATACTATTTCATTCTGACATTTCATCAGTATCCTAATTTGTCTTGATTGGTTTCTTTATTGAAACCTTTCTATACATTGTATTTTCATACGAACATTTCCATATGTTGTATTTCTTTCTTTTATTGTTCATTGTTACATAACATCATGGAATGTATGCTGCCTATATATTTGAAGTATTTCTATATTATTTTTTCCTCTCATTTGAATTTTTTCCATTCATTGTTCCTCCCATTCGAATTCTTTCCATACCATCTCATCCTTCCATTTGAATTCTTTCCATTCATCCTTACTCCCATTCAAATTCTATCCATACCATCTCATCCTTCCATTTAGTAGTATCCTAATTTGGCTTGATTTGTTTTTTTTTATTGGCACCATTCCATACATTGTATTTTCATACGAACATTTCCATAAGTTGTATTTCCATTTTTTATATCATTCTTTTATTTTCTCCTCTCATTTGAATTATTTCCTCCTCTTTTGGTAACCCATTTGAATTATTTCCATTCATCCTTCTTTTCATTCGAATTCTTTCCATACCATCTCATCCTTCCATTTCATCAGTATCCTAATTTGGCTTGATTGGTTTCTTTATTGAAACCATTCCATACATTGTATTTTCATACGAACATTTCCATATGTTGTATTTCTATGTTTTACATCTTTTTTTTTTATTTTTATTGTTCATTGTTACCTATAGCATGTAATGTAAGCTGCTTATATATTTGAATGATTTCCATATTATTTTTTCCTCTCATTTAAATTCTTTCCATTCATCCTTCCTCATATTCGAATTCTTTCCATACCATTTCATCCTTCCATTTCATTAGTATCCTAATTTTGCTTGATTGATTTCTTTATTGAAACCTTTCATACATTGTATTTTCTTACGAACATTTCCACATATTGTATTTCCATATTTTATGTCTTCCTTTTATTGTTCATTATTACCTAACAACATGGAATGTATGTTGCCTATATATTTGAATTATTTCCATTCATCCTTCCTCCCATTCGAATTATTTCCATACCATCTCATCCTTCCATTTCATCAATATCCTAATTTAGCTTGATTGGTTTCTTTATTGAAACCTTTCTATACAATATATATATTTGGGTACAAAGGGGCTTTATTTTCATACGAACATTTCCATATGTTGTATTTCTTTCTTTTATTGTTCATTGTTACCTATCATCGTAGAATGTTTGCTGCCTATATATTTGAATTATTTCTATATTATTTTTTGGGAAATCCTTGGCGCCTTACCCCCTCTAGTAACCTCCCCCCCACTTCCCCTCCTTTGGAATTGTTCCGTTTTTCCCCACCCCTTGCTTATTTTTTAACCCTTTCCGACCCCCGTTCTTTTCCTCTTACCCATTTCTTTTTCCCACTCCCTTTTTTTATTGCTTTTTCTGGTGTCGTGTTTTTTTAATGTTTGGTCTTTTGGGTTGTTGTTTTGTTTTTCCGGTTGGTTTTTTTTTTGGGGTTTTTTCTGGGTGTGGGTCTTTTGCTGGGTGTTTGGGGTTTTGTTTCTTTCCGGTCCGGTGTTGTTTTTGCTGGTGGGGGGTGTTTCCCGGGGGGGGGCCTGGGGGGGTGATTTCCCTTTCCTCTGATTTGAATTCTTTCCATTCATCCTTCCTCCCATTCGAATTCTTTCAATACCATGTCATCAATATCTTTGGCTTAATTGATTGGTTTCTTTATTGTGTATCTTGTGATTTTGGTAGCTTAATATGAAAAAAATTGCATGATTAGCAACTTTTAGAGAAGAGAAGATGAAAAAGGGAGATCAAAGCTGGATTTGAAGATTTGAGCCCTATATGCATGTTGTTCCCATGGATTCTTGAAGGAAATGCCTTACTGTATAAGAAAAGATTTTGAAGATTAATCTTAGGGTTTAAAAGCTATTCAAGCCCCAATTTTACAGGTAAGGGCATTTGAATTTCGAATTTGATGGATTTAGTTGTGCTCTTGAATTTCGAACATGAATCCATGTCTTAATTATGCTAAACACACGGCTAGATGGGTCCCCATTCCTGCTTAATCTTTTAATTAACCATGCTCTTAGGCAGTAACGACAGCTATTAATCACTACTACGTACTTGATCCTGCATCAGCCATGCAGCATAAACTCCACAAACATCTAATCTACATTGCTTCAACTCTGAGGGGCTTACGGGAGATTGATCTTTTGGAAATTCTACCTGTCTATCTCCTTCACATTTGGTACTATATATCCTATATACAATCAAAAAAAAAAAATAAATGTAAAGTCCAAGTGTGCATTGCACATGAAGGTGTATTAGGTATTTGTTAAATATGTAATATTACAATCTTGTAGGCATGCAAAAGCATGCTTGTACATTTTGAAGGATTTATCCAAACAAACCAGGAATCTAAAGAGAATTATTCTTTTAACATACGTATAATCATTTTTGTACTTTGTTTAACATTAAGAGAAGTGGGGTTTGGGTTGCTCTTGATGCTCCAAACTTTTTCCTTCTGCGTCCATCTCCAGCAAGCTTTCCACCACACTGTCTGAAACTTTATTTAGCAGACCCTGCCAATCCCTTGAGATCCATTGGAGAACAATTAGAATGTTCATTAAAAATGAATTAATACCTTAAAATGTTGACTGAGAACATTCATATTTAGTCATAGTGAAAGATAGCATCAATTATAGAATATGATACAATTTTTATTACATCACCATATGACTCAACCCTCCAACTAATCTATGAAATCTTCTACTTTATTCCATTTAAGAAGCAAGTAAAATGAATCAATTCCATTGGCAATGCTTGACTATAACACCATGAAGAACCTATTGACAGAAGTGTTTTTCACCATTCAGGTGACATGGAACCCTTCAATGTGCCTGATGATGTTCTAGAAAAGCATCTGGCCTGTATGTTATTGCTCTTTCTGAGCATAAGACTATTACCAAAAAGAAACAGCAATAAGTAATTAAACCTTTATGCTGCTACTCAAGAAACTACTTTCACTTTGGGAGAAAAGAAAAGAAAGCTCTCTCATGGCATGACTATTTGTATATTAGAATCCATAATATACTAGGACTTTGGACTTTAAAGAAGCCTTAACTACTTTGACCAATTTTCTGACCACCCATGGTGAATGGGAATCCATTTGTCACGAGATATGGTATGGAAAAGAGGCATCTCAGGCTGATTGTGTTTTTGAAAGCTAACTAGCCTCTAGAATAAGTTTCTTGGGCAACGAACATCCTCAGTGGTGGAGAAAAACTTTTGAATGACCAAGGAGTTCCCTTGCATCCACAACAGTCTACTGGTTAAGTTCCTGAAATAACAACACAATAGAAAGTCTGACCAACTGGGCATTTCTAAACTCTGCCAAAAAAAAAAAAAAAAAACTGGGCATTTCTAAAACTTTTCATATAAACTGATCATCAAACTATATATATATGGCTTGGGTTCTGAGTGTTGAACTTTGATATTAAGCATGGCAAACAAACAAAGCTTTTTAGTCTTTCTATTCTTATTTTCATGTTGTATTGGTTAATTTCATTTCATTTCCTAAACATTTATTTCTCATGCAACTTCTTTTTGATGTGAAACAAACAAATTAACAATCAAAGCCTTATTAGTCCGTTTTTGTCTTCTTCCTAGCTACAGTCTTAAAATTAATCCTTAAATTAGAACTTGACCCTTAATCCTTACCCATTGCAGGAATCAAAAGAAAGGCCCACCCTTCGTTTGGCCATCTCAAGCGCCAATCTGTACCTGTCCAGGTCGTTGGCAGTATAAGTGCCATCATCCACAAGCACAAGATCAGAAGGATTGACATCATAGAAGATGGGAATGATCTTCTTCCGGTATTCTGTCATGAGAGCCAATTCATGGACACAGTAGTAAGAATGACAATAAGTTGGTGAAAAGATGGCCACCCCAACCTTACAGTCTTGTATGCCACTTTCAATGTTCTTCATGAGCTCATCTCCGGGCTTCATGCTCTTGGAATCCAAGAATGGATTGAGTTTTAGGTGGATCAGGCGATCATAAAGCAACCCAGCTATAGTATGCTTGGTATCCACCCCCCTATGATTTATGAAAACATCACAGAGAGCAGCCATGCGAGTTTTCTTGTAGGTGATTCTGTGCTTTCTACCACCCAACGACTTGCCACCCATCAACCACTTGGATAAGAATCGGTTCATCTCTTTTGAAGTTCACTTTACAGACAAATGAAAAACCAGAAGAGCGTACATGGGATCAAGCCATGCCCAATATTCCTTTTATAGCACGTAATTCGAAACCCAGTGATGGTTACTGTACTAAGACACAAGAACGTATGAAATTATCCCTGGATTCTCTGCGAATTAAAAATAATATTCTCATAAATTCTTCTTGTGTTCTCATTGAGGTTGCAAATACAGTGACTACATGACCAGAGAACAATCTTACCCATAAAATGTATGGTCATCTCTCTTAGTTCATGCATGCTTGGGTTTTGATATTATTTTTCTTTTGAGGAACACATGCATGGCAGTCAAATGACAACTTCATACGAAAGGATATTCTTCTCCACTATAATGGAGATTAGCTAAGATTTATAGTAAAGGATGATTGGTAATCAAAGAATCCAAGTATTACTATATATATATATATATATATATATATATTCATCAAATAACCAACCACATTGCAGTTCATCTAGTGTAAATGCAATTAACATTCTCTCCAATGACATTAGCCACACGAGTCTATTTCTTTGTACCATCCATGGTCCCCGTCCCCGTATCCTAGAGGTGGTCTCCACAAATGGTGGGAAATCAGCTTTAATGGTTGAATTTGATTTTCAGAAGATTTGGATCAAGTACGTCAAGGTATTTACGTCAAGATAATCATATCAGAAGAGAATATTGATGAAGACTAAACAATCCAAGCAAATTAAAAGCTAAGCATACAAGTTCCTGTTACCATTTCCTTCGCCTGATGATGATTATGAATTATTCTCCAATTAAAAATTGCCATTATTTATTCATTTTTCAAAATCCGCTGTTACAGTCTCACACAGACTTTTACGAATGATACCCCCGACGACTCCCTGGGTTCTTCAAGAAATCTGAAAGATAAGCACAGCTAACTAAAAGCCCAGCATGCTACCAATAACTCGATTTTTATATATGAAAATATAAGCGTGTGCAGCACCCCAATTCATAGCCACCCATACTTTTCCATTCAATTAGCGAGCCAATGAACCCAAAAAGCCATTTTTCTTTTGGTAAGAATGAATCCAGAAAGCAAACCTAAAGTTAGATAGAGGTCCGTAACTGTCTCCAAAGAGGGGGACCAGATCTTTTGTCTTCTTGTAGAATTTCATTTAATGTAGAGGAAAAGAAGAATTTTATTTTATTTATTTATTTTATTTTATTTTTGGGGGGAAGAAGGAAAAGAAGATCCTAAGGTTGCAAATTAATTTAAAACTGCATTATTTACGTTTGAAATACGGCTTCAAATTACGTGCAAAAGCCATTCTCCTGAGTTAATTCCCATAGATAACAATTTTCCAGCAGAGGATTCAAACTAGTATATCCCAAGTTCCATTCAGAAAGTTGTTTGTGTACTTTGAAATTCTTTTCATGGATGGGGATGCTTGAAATTTTCTTCTGGAAGGTGATATGCATGCCCTATACTAGCCGAGCAGAGTGCCAGAGACTTGTCGCTGGGCAACAGAGGAGAGAGAGAGAGAGAGAGAGAGAGAGAGAGAGAGAGTTGGTGCAACAGTTTAGTAATGGGCATTTATCAAATCGACTTCAAACCCAAAAAGAAGCAAATCGACTGATTATAGCTAGGGGCCAAAAAATTAGTTTTCATGTAAACTTCTAGAGTTCAACTCAGCATATTCCAAGCGATGCGTTAGGAACTCATACTTTTTAGTCATAATTTAACACGACTTGCCTCCTAAGTCCTAACACAATCTTTTGACAAAATCCTTGCAAATGATGCCACTCTACCAATCAGACTCTTAAGAAAACACAGCCATTACATCAGATGCTCTAAGAGCAATGGAGTCGCTACCATCTGCCCTTTCGAAGTCGTTCCCTGCATATTTGGAGTACAAAACCGTGTTTCCAGGTGGCATCGTTAATGGCTTTGGATTGCCTTCCTCATCCAGTGGACCGGGTCCAAATGCAATTATCTATTCCAATACAAGCAACAAGCGGTTAGGTTGGATATGCCACCAGATTACACAACTTAGATCGACCCTGTCAGAAATTCTGGTTGGTAAAACAGTCCCAAGGATTCAAGGGTTGCCGTGCCAATGGAAGGCTTCTCCTTGGCAACCTCTGTCAGCAACAAACCTCCAGCAGTCTTCTCCTCCACTTCCGCAACCTGAATCAAGATACTACATAAGGTAGGTGCAGGGAGAAACTTTTGTTTTCAGTGAAACAACAATCATAGAATAGCAGCGTCGAAGGCATTACCTTGATTAGAACACGGTTGTTCAGAGGCTTCATATCTTTGATGTCATCTGTCTCAAGGATACCAACAATGTCATCCTCCTTCACGAGCATATGGTTTGCTCCATTGAACTCCAATTCTGTACCTGCATACTTTGAGTACATTATCTGGCTGCCACTGACAAATATAGGAACTATTTTTAGTGAAACATAATAACTAAGATATTAATACAACACGACAATTACCTTCACACTGATGCCCACTTTGGTTTTACCGTCTGTCCTACCCTCTCCAACAGCTACAACTTCACCTCCTTGAGGTTTTGTCTGAGCAGTTAAAAGGGGAGCTGTATACCACCAGCTGTTTTCTCCTCTACTGTCTTGATCTTCACTAGGAATCTGTCACCCAATGGCTTAATGGAAGTATACTGCTGATGCGTCTAGAAAATTGCCCAACCATCGAAGGCCTGCAAATCAAGGGTCAGATGTGGGCCAACTCGTATGTCAGGAATCCGTCTCCGATGACTAAGTCAATAAGAACACCACAGTAGAACTCTGGCTAGTTGCAGAGCTTAATTGAAAGGTAAAATTAAGGGAAATGATTTGGTTACCTTCCTCGTGTTCTAGTCATTAACTTATATAGGTCCTACCTTCTACTCTTGGCTGTTGGATAGATTTGCGAATCTTATCCTTAGCCGCATGATCGTAAGGTTTAATCCCCCTAATCTAGGTTAGTCGTTGATTCCAATTTGGGCAAGATTACTGAACCCGAACTTGGCGGGATCACAACTCCTTCCATAACGGTTAGTTTCTTTGCATCCAAGTAACCTTTTGGTCATCCTCTTGTTCCAATTTCATTCGGCTTGAACCGATCTTCCTTGACCCGAACTGGTGAATCAACTATCCCTAGTTTGACCCGGTTAGCCAAATATCATTATTTTTCCTTATCACAAGCCCCCTAAACAAAATAGTCAGGTTTCTAAAATCGATCGTTTGGTATGTCTTTCTCGATCGTTGAACGTGAACGTTGTCGGGAGGACATCAAACAGTTTGGCTTCTCCTAAGGGCCATCCAAAAGTCCCATTCATTGATAGGACCGTTGCGTCCACTTGAGCCGTCTTCATTCAGCATGACATGAGCTATGTTCGCCACGTGTGCATTGGGAATAGGCATCATCATGGTGCATAGTTGGCTTGAACTGTCGCTCGTCCCTAGTCGTTAATGTCAATTCTTTTGGATTAATCCGGACCATTAATAGGTTGTCTCTTGGAAGTATTTAAACCCAATCGTATGGCATTCACCTAATACTATGCCATTTACGAAAGTTTTGCTCTTGAGAGTGACAATGAACTCTGATTAATCTTCAAGCTTCAAGCTTCAAGCTTTGAGCTTTTTCTTCATTTCATGCAAAATTTTCAAGCAAGCAAGTATCATTTCTCCTTGTGTATTTGTTTTGGGTGCTTTTCTTTCCCTTTCTCTAGCTATTTTTGTTTTTTGTTCTCCCTTTGTGCTACACTCTCTACTGGATCTATCGTCCCTGTAGTTTAGGATTTCTCATAGTTAGTACACCCTCTAATCCCTTCATTTTAGGGTGTTTTTTCCTCCAACTCTCTGATAATGGGTAGTGGAAGAACTTTAGAGGAAGATTCTTGGGGTGATTCTGTTGATCACATGGTCGAAGGGGAAGAATTTTCCCAATGATCTATCAGGTCATAGGAACATTAGGGTCACCAACCGTTGGTTTGGTCCTTCTGACCATTCCTTCCGTCAAGAGCAACCTAAGAATCAAGCAGAGGTGGTGTCATAGCATTGCCTTCTGCTTCCCGTAGGCACAACACTCCCTCGAAGGCTAGTGCCAGTGGTTCCCAACCAATTAAAAGGCGAGATCGACTGGTCCAAGTCATTTTGTTTCACATGTCCAACCTTTGGAGCTTGACAATATCTCTGAGAGATATTTGATTCCTTTTAGTTATCTCCTTTCGAGTTCCTGATTGCGACGAAAGGGTTAACTTAGATCCTCCCAAGGAAGTTTTCATTTATATTGATACCTTTAAAAGTGGGGTTAGGCTTCTTTTTTCTCCTCCTTGTTTGCTGCCATTCTTAACCACTGGAGCTGTGTCCTGGGATGCTTATGCCGAATAGATGGCATCATATAATTGAGTTCTGGAGTTCCTTGGCTTATGTTTCGAGTTAGGAATTTCTCCATCCCTGCCTCTTTTTTCCCATTTTTATTACTTAAGCAAGTCTAACCTTGTTGGGTGGGTTTTCTTCTCCAAACACCCAAAGGGTGGTTTAGGTTGGTCGGGGAACATTGTCACAATGACACTTGCCCCTCTAACCATAAAGGGTGGCATTGTCGGTTCTTATTCTGTCTATCACCTCCTGAAGATTTAAACTTCCTGATCATGTGGAACCATCGGGATTCTTATACTTAGGTTAATTGTCATCTTCCTTTAACATCCAATGAACAAGACGCCGTTCGTGCTATAGAGAACATTCTTGCACACCAGAAAATTCACAGATACGCCATGGAGTATGAGGATGTGCTTCAATGGTGGGGTTTGCCCCTGGTGAGTTCCTGAGTATTCGTTTTTATTCAAGCATTTTAAATAATTGTTGGGTTTTAACCATTGCCTTTGCTCTGCTGATAGTGCCTCCCAAATACAATTCTCGTACCATCAAAGCTGCAGCACAGCAAGGCTTTGATGCGGTTGAGGATAGGGCAGCTAGGGAGAAGACAAAAGAGCCAAATGCCGAGGAACATCCCCCGAAGGCCCCTCTTCTCAAGGTCCAAAGGGTGTCCTAAACACCAGTTGGGAGATAGCGGAGAAAGGAAAGCCTCTGATTGATATTGCCGAGTCTACGCACAACGATGTGAACTTGGTCCAAAGAAGGCTCAATTTGCTTGATGATGCCGCTTCCAAAAGGGCTCGGGGTGAGCAAGGCGACATATACATTCCCCCGTGGAAGCTATCATTAAGCGATAGAGTCTCTTGGGACTCTAGTTTGGCTCTCGAGTGGACTACAAATGCTTGAATGCCTATTGGTGGGAGATTCTTGATGCTATGCCCAACGAGGAAATTGTAATTCTTCAATTAGGTAGGCTTTTTTATTTGACTTTATCACTATTATCATGTCCTGAGTTTCATATCCTAACCCTCATCGGTTTCAGGGTCCTTGCTGATGATTTCCACAGGCAAATGCAGTTAGTGCTTCGAGTGGCTCGTCTTAGTGTTCGGTCAAGGCGTCACGAGGAAGAAATGAAGATAAAAGAGAGGGAAGTTTCACAACTGCAAGAAGAAAACTCCAAGCTTCAAAGGGCTAGGGACGATCTTAAAGCGATGAGGGGCTAGATCATGGAGCTTGAGCAGGAGAGAGCTAGACTTCAATCTTCTCTTTCTGCTTTGGAGACAAAGGTTGGGAGCCTAGTCAAAGAAAGGGATGACTTGCAGGATTGTCTAATGACAGGTACTCCCATTGGACCTAAATGTCTCCCGGTTGAGGTTCGAAAGGCTTGCATTCTGAAGTATTTGAACATCAAACCCTTTACTGCCTTGATATGGTCCACTACAACTCCATAGCCTATCGTGATGATCAAAATGAGGTATGGAGATCAATTCTGAGGAAGGATCTTCCTTTAACACCGAACCTCACCAGGAGGCGTGCAGTGTTGAAGTCTTCAAGGAGCTGAATTTGGAAGCCCCCTGCTGGACCCTCAGAAAGCTGGATTGCGTGCCTTCAGATCCAAATGTTGAAGATTATCTGAGACGAACCACCCGTAATCCTAGAACTTGAAGTTGTTGGAGAAACTGTGGACCTTCCTGATTATGCGCCAAACCAAACGCCAACTCCTGCTAGTAACGCTACCAACCATTGATTTTTCTTTCTGCTGCCCATTCTACCAAACATGTTTGATTTGAAAAAGAATTTTTTTGTTTCCCTGTTGGTCCGAAGGACCCCCATACAATCTTTATTTTTCTTTGGTTTTATATGATGAATGGCCTTTTCAGGCCCTAGAACAATTTTTGTTTGAATGTATATTTTGTTTTTCATATCTCTAGATCATGCTGTGAAAATTTTCTAAGTGTGGAGCTTTACTGCTCTTGGTTATAGACAATCCAAAGTGATTCGGGGTCTTATTTGGGAAATTAGAAGCCCTTCTTTACGAAAATTCACAAGATTTTTTTAAGTGTTTGGAGGGTCTTAATTGGAAAATCCGAGGCCATTCCTTAGAAAAATTCACAAGATTATTTTGAGTTTCGAGGGTACTAGTCAGAATATTTGAAGCCCTTTAGATTCCCTAGCCTTAAAATTTTCAATCATTGGTTGCCCCCAATTAAAGGGATTTGGATTTTGAAAAGAATAATTGTATTAGATATTTGGTCAAAGCCGCATTACAAAATGCTGACCAAGACTGCTAGCATTACTAAAAAGAAAAGTTATTGATAATACTTCTTCATATTTTTTGCATTCCATGAGTGATCAAGTTCTCAACCCGTTCTTGGATTTCTCAATTAGTATGCACCTAATCCTACTTGTTTCACAACCATGTATGGTCCTTCCCACATGGGATCAAATTTTCCTTGATGCTAAGGATTTGATGCGGCCGTATTTCCCAGGACAAGGTCTTCATGGCGATATTGACGATGCTTTACTTGTGCATTATAATAAACTGACATGTATATGTGATGCTACTGGATTCAAATCACAGCTTCTTTGCTGAACTTCATCAAGGAATTCCAAGTTGTCCATTAATCCCTCTTCATTTGCTTTTCCTTCAAACTCTCTTTCTTTGAGAGTTTTGGCCATCATTCCACAGGAGCTACAGCCTTCGCCCCATATGTCAATTTAAATGGCCTCTCTCCTGTGGGAGTTTGGGTAGTGGTTCTACATGCCTATAAGACGTTCGGAATTCCTCAACGCACAATGCTTTATTTGTTTCCAATCACTTTTTGATAGCATCGAGCAAAGTTCTGTTGGTTACTTCTACTTGTCCATTGCTCTGGGCATATGCTACTAAGGACATTCTATGCTCAATCATATATTTTCCAGAGAAGTAAGCGAAATGAGGATTATCAAATTGCGTTCTAGAGTTAGCAACAATAATCTTTGGGAGACCAAACCGATGTATTATAGAATCCAACCGGAACTTCTCGATCCTCCTTTTGGTAATTGTGGCGAGTGGAATGGCTTCAACCCACTTGGTGAAATCGTCAATAGCCACAACTAAGTACTCCCTTCCTCTCGACACCTTAAAAAATTTGCCCATTAAATCCATTCCCCACATTGCAAAGGGAATTGGATCGAGAATTGATGTTAAGAGGAACTACTGATTTCTTGACATGACTGAGTGCATTTGACAACTTTTACACTGACGCACATACTCTAAGGCATCTTCCTGCATCGTTGGCCAATACAAACTGAGCCTGGAGGATTTTATGTGCCGTGTTCATCCTCCCATATGCGCACCACAAATCCTTGCTAATGCATTATGTGAGCCCTTGGTCCCAGACATCTGAGTAATGGTACTGCAAAAGATCTTCGGTAGAGTCTCCCTTTCTGAAGAGTAAATCATGTAGGTCTCATTCTGATCGATCATGCTTCCTTTGTATCTGCAGGTAACCGATCCTCCCGAAGATACTCTGTGATTGGATCCATCCAAGTTCGTCCCTCTTCTACATATATCACCTCGGATGCTCTTGTACTCCGGAAATTTAGCTCTTCTATGTACACTGTTTGTTCCAGAGTTTTTGGTCTAGCATTCGCCAACCTTGATATATAGTTCGCCTATCATCTCGGTCTCCTTTGTCGAGATTCAAGTGATTTGAACCCTTTTAAATTCTTGCATCAACTACCTTATTATTCCTAGATAATTGACCATTTTGGGCTCTTGAGCCTCATATTTCCCTTGAACTTGGTTTACTACCAACTGAGAATCACTGTAAATCATTATTTCTAGTATAGCAAGTGCTTTTTCCAGCCCAAGGCTAGCTAGGAGTGCCTCATACTCAGCCTAATTGTTACTTGCCTCAAACCCGAATTTGAATGCATACCAAATGACAAAACCTCCATGGCTCTTCTACAAAATTTATGCTCCTCCCTTATGTCGATTACTCGACCCGTCTTCATAAACATCCCACTTCTTGGGACTTGATGGTCGTCATTTCTAATGAGCGGGTTGTTGTTTCAACCATAAAGTCAGCCAGTGCCTATTCCTAGATTGTTGTTTGGGGCTCGAAGTTGACTTGATACTCACTTAACTCCACCAACATGCCACTATTCTCTCTGAGAGATCAGGTTTTTGAAGTACCTTTTTTAAAGGGAAATTAGTGAGTACCTCAATTGGGTGGGCTTGAAAATAAGGCTTTAATTTCCTTGGAGTCATCATCAATGCCAAATCTTGCTTCTTGATCTCTATATATCTGGTATCAGCATCAAGAAGAATGTGATTGACATTATATATAGGCAATTATTTTTTACCTTCTTCTCAGACAAGAAATGCACTCATTGCCAAGGGTGACGATGTCAGGTACAATTATAACTCTTCACCCTTCTATGGTCGAGATAATAGAGGTGGTCAATAGCATTCAAGTTTTCAAAGGCATTCTGACACTCTTTAATCCATAGTGCTTCTTTATCACGTTTGAGATTCTTCAGCACTTTGAAGAATGGTAAACACTTCTCTCCCAATTGTGTGATGAACCTAATCAAGGTTGCCACACGTGTAGTCAAGCATTGGATATCCCAAACAGTTTTCCGAGGTTCCATATCGATCAAAGCCTGTATTTTTTGCGAGTTTGCTTTAGTTCTTCATTGCAAAACATGTGTTGGAAAATGCCATGTCAGCAATGCCACATCAGCCTTCAATAGTTTTGATGATGACAAACATGAATTACTGATGGCTATTTTGACTTGTGCATATCTAGTTCAATATGAGAGCAAGTGGACCAAATCCAACTCAATGCCGGATGCCCAAGCCCAAGTCAAGGCCAAGACAAAACCATGATGGACATGAAGTCTAAATCAAGATGAGCATGAAGAATAGAGTACAAGAAGATTCAAGAAAATTAACTCAAGCACAAGCAAGAAGACTTAGCAAATTAAGACTTAGGACACCTCTGTATACATTTATGTGTAATTGCACTCATTTTCATCAAAACCATATGCATCATGTCATTAGACATGTTAGGAGTGTGTATGAGGATATAGGGTTGGTTTGAATATCTTAAAAACCCTTAACTTCCCTAAAAGTCCTATTCTTTGCCTCTAAGCTGCAAATGAAATTTCAGATGAAGATCCGTTTGACCCCAGATGGACATCCATCTAATTAAAAATGTTCTAACGGCTAAATTTTTTAACGACTATATTTTCAGATGGACATCCGTCTAAATCAGATGGACGTTTGTGTAAGCAAAAATTTGCCCATTTTCTATCCCTTAGGAGTTGGGCTAAGGCCCTTTAAGGCCATCTATATAAGCCCAATCCACCTCATTTGAGAAAAACAACCTTGCAAATTGATTAACCACTTCCCAATAATCTTAAGCTCTCAAATTAAAAAAAATCCATTGTTTTGCCTCTCACCCTCACTCCACCATTGAATAACATATCAAGATGTTTAAACAAGCTCATCGGAGCAAAGTTTGAGGTGATAGAAGACTGTTGAAAGGTCATTGATGTTGTAAATAATTTACTTCGTCTATTCACTCCATTTGCATCTCTCACACAAGGGATGAAGTGCCACACCCCTTGTTAGGTAATCTCTAACCACCTATTGTATTTGGTTGTTTTCAATTTTGTGTCTACGTAGATTAGAATTGGTTTTGGGTGTTTTTCCTATTGAACAAAGATTGTAGAGAGTGCTCTTGCTCGTAAACACCTACGTGCATCTACATGTTGGAGTTTACTAGTACTATTAAAAGGATAACTTAAATTGTTATGGACAAATTTTTTGTTGGATGGGAATAATAAACATTAAAATTGGCTTTAGAAAAAATATTTTCATAATTAAAATCTATTACGTTAGGCAATGGAGAATTCAATTACATTCAAAATAGCAAGAGTGGACATGAAAATAATTATTGCATAAGAACCTCGAGGAGTTGCTTAGTTGGCAAAAGGTCGCTTCATAGTAGGAGGTCAAGAGCTCAACCTCTTTGAGGCCAGGGGTGAAGGCTTGCCATATATTTAATATCTATACATAACCTACCCTAACAAAACAAAATACATTAATTAAATAGTAGAACAAAAAATGATTTGGTTTAGTAAGAGAGAACATCTATTTTTTTTCTTACTAAACCACAACATTTTTTCTTCAGTTTCCATGTTTGGCTAGCTATCGAATATTAAGATCTTGTTGCACCAATAGCATAATACATCCAATAGTGACACTTTCTCATATTTTTCTTTTTTTCTTTTACTTTTTTTTTCTCTGGACAAAGCCAACCAACCATGGTCAGATTGGACTTGTATCCCATACCTCGGTCATGACACCCAAAAGTTTGTTGGATTTCGTGAGGGATCTGTATGTGAGACTAACCAAAGGAAGCTGGTGTCATATTAATACGTGTTTGTGTAGGTAGAGACTGGCATAGTTAGCTTACTAGTTGCGTACCTAGAATATCATTATTATATATGGATTGTTGCCTTATTGAGTTCTATGGAACTCATCTTTGTAGATTTCCTTGTTTCTTCAAATTACTTTGTAGGTCATGAGAGAACCTTATTTCCCGAAGTGTTTGGCATCGGCAGAATAGCGCGATGAACCCTCAGGAGAGTACTCCAAGGAACACAGAGACTTGTGTTTTGACTGCTCTTATAGAGTCCACCTCTTCGGAGCATCGAGAGACTACCTATGAGAGCATAGTGGCATTGATTGGGATTATGTACTTGTTTGTTTGTTTTGTTAGGTGATATTGAGACCTATGAGCTATATGAATCAGATTGTAAACCTTAATGGATTATTTCTTTCCTTCTGATTATGAATTTCCTATGAGATTCATTTTGGGATTTAGACATTTATTATTCTCATTTATTGATGGACATATTATCTTTTGCTCTTGATTATGGTTTTGTGTGCACTATTTATTATTGTGGCTATGATCTTGTGACTGTGGATCAGATCTATAGGTAGTCAGGGAAGATTTGATACCATCGGGAGAGGTGTGATAGGACACCTTCCGCTTTTGGTACATTTTCTATAAGCACCGCTTATGATTTGATCATGAACAACAACCAAAGGTTCCATGGCATCATCTGATCTAGTTCCCAACCTCGTAGAAATGCTATAGCTTTATCTCATTGTTGGTTTTCCTTCAATGCTTCTCAACAAAGGACCGCATAATTTCCTAAGGACAGTCGTTAGATCGTATCTGCCCCCTATGCAAAACGGAATGTGATTCCCATGAACATTTATTCTTCAGGTGTTTGTATTCATCCATAGTATGGCATTAGGTATTGCATCCACGGTTCAAAATGTCGGCGACATATCCCCGACACAGGGCGATATGTCGCCATGTCGCTGGGGGGCGACACGACACCCCCCAGCGACACCGACATCGCGAGAAGTCGGTCGATAAATCGCCGACTTCTCGCGATAAAAGGGCGAAATTCAGGCGAATTTCGCCTGAATTTCGTTCGAATTTTTTTTAATTTCTCTCTCTTCTCTCTCTTCTCCAGAGCTTCTCTCTCTCATTTTTCGCAGTTTTCACTATATTTTCGTCCGATCTTCGACATCTACGGGTACATCTTGCTTCCTTGTTGCCGGATATCACGTTGTTTCTGTCGATCAGTAGCCGTTTCGCACGTATCCGAGAGTTTTTTCACAAACAGGTAACCATTCTTATCCAAGTAATTTTTCACAAAATGCATGCTATATGATGTTGGATGATTTTGAAATTAATATATGTTGAATACCATGTGCCGATCTACGATTTCACGGAGTCGGAATTTTTTTCCGCAAAGTATTTTATTTTTTTATTTTTGTGGGTAAAAAATGATATTTTGATTATCTTGTATGATTACTTTTTAAGTGATACAGTGGTTGTATGATGATAGAAAAAACATATGTGGAACTCCGTGAGCCGATCTACGGACTCACGGAGTCGAAATATTTTTTGACCCAAAAATAAGTTATTTTATTTTTCAAAAAATATCCTGATATTAATAAAAATATCAATAATTATGAAAAATGCAAAAAATAGGGGAAAATGGGGGGAAATGTTTTGAAAATTATGGAATAATTATATAAGTATTTTTCAACTGTTGGTTGTGTTGCCCATGTGGCTTCATCGCCGGTTTTGATATGGGCAGCTATTTTTATAATTATATCATACATGCAATATTCATAATTTCATATATGATTGTTTATATGTGTATAAACAATTATAATGATGTTGTTATTTGTTAATGTTATTTGAATGCAACAGTCATCATGTCTGCTGGTGGGAGTCAGAGGGGAACTGGGTCTTCCCAGGGTGGACGGGGACAGGGACAGGGTCAGGGACAGGGTCAGGGACAACCTGAGAGATCAGCAGTAGGAGGGAGGACTGACCCAACATGGCAATATTGTACGGCTATTGATGGAGACAAAAATAAAACTGAGTGTAATTTTTGTCACAAAAGAATATACTCAGGTGGCATCAGTAGGTTCAAGGGTCACATCACTGGGAGTTCAAAGGATGTGACTAAATGCACAGAGGCCCATCCAGATGTAATCAAGTTACTCAGGGATTTACAAAAACAAAAGGGGAAGAAGAAAGATGATCGGAGGAAAGTCAACAGAGCACTAGATGATGCAGTGCGGGGACCGTCATCATATGTGGATGATTCAGATGATGATAGGGATGTTGATCCTGTTGATGTGGACAGAGATCAGGAGGAGAGGGATATGCGGCGGGCCATGGCAGAGAGAAGACGATTGCACCATCAAGAGCAGGATATGGCCAGAGCTAGAGCTACATGAGCTGGTCCATCTAGGCCTACAGGGGCTAGACCTTCTGATTCTGGGGGGAGGGGTGGTGTATTTGGCATGTTTGGCAGATCACAGAGTCAGCGGGCCCCTCATACATCAGGTTCAGACCGTTTAGTGCCACTACCACGGCAACCATCTGATTATCCACGCCGTCCAGACCCGACCATGGAGCAGGATCCTGATACATTCAGGAGAAAAGGGGCCAAGCAGCCCAAGATATCTGGTGCATGGAAAGGTATGGCAAAGAAGGTAAAGAAAGCAATGTCAAAGTGGATTTATTACAATCACATCCCAACAGAACACAAGACACAGGTCCATACTATACGAATATGATTGATACTATTGCAGCGGCAGGCCCTAGATATAGTGGTCCCAACCCTACAGAGTTGATGACCACCCTCCTTCAAGAGGAGAAGCAAGAGCTGCAGGAGTATATTGATAGTATGAAACTCTTTTGGGATACTTATGGATGCACCATCATGTCTGATGGATGGACCGGCCCGACGAGAAAGTCCATCATCAACTTCATGGTATATTGTGATTGGAGAACTGTCTTCTTGAAATCAGTGGATGCTACTGGTCATATGAAAGACCACAGATATATCATGGGTCTCCTGCAGGATGTGATCGACCAGGTTGGTAGGAAAAATGTGGTGCAAATTGTCACTGACAATGGCTCCAACTATAAGAAGGCCGGTGAAGTGTTGATGGCTTCACCTGATTATAACCTTATGTGGACACCTTGTGCTGCACATTCAATTGACCTAATGCTGAAGGACATTGGAAAAATCAGCATTGTCCACAACACCGTTGAGAGTGCAAGACAGGTAACCAACTTCATCTACAATCATAACGTTGCTTTGGCAATGATGCGGAGATCATGTGGAGGTGAGTTGGTGCGACCTGGTCCGACAAGATTTGCGACAAATTTCGTCGCCTTGAGCAGCATGCAAGATAAGAAGTCGGGCCTCAAATCCATGTTTGCATCGCAGGAGTGGTTTGATTGGGCTGGATCCAAGTAAGATAACTATCTACTATTTCATCTTATAAATTATTATATTTATATTATGAGTTTATGATTATCTTGTATGATATTTATTGTTTATTGACTTAATGAGTTTGTGATAATTCAACACGACCAATGGGCGCGCCGCACAAGACACAATATCATCTCGATGATTTCCGGAGATGTGTTATCGTAGTGTTGCAGACCATAGATCCTATAGTAAAGGTCTTGCGTATGGTGGACTCTTCCTTGAGGGGACCCACTATGCCCCACTTGTATGCATCCCTTGAGCGTATGAAGGATGCTATAAAGGCAGCAAACCCTAGAGGACATCGGGCTTTCTTAGATATTGTCGATGCACGATGGACAGCTCATCTGATGCATCCTCTTCATAGGGCCGGTAAGTAAATATTCTGGGTTGTTGATTTGTAGTTGTAGACTTGTAGTCTTGTAGACTTGTGCGCGCTTGTAGCATTGTAGGTATTGGTACTTTGGTAGTTGGTACTAATTTTAAGCTTTTTTAATTATGCAAAGCATATTTTCTAAACCCTAAGTATCAATATAGTCAACATTTAGGGTTGGACACAAACCTATTGGATGCCCTGATACAGGTGATAACGAAGTTGGAGCCAGATGAGATGGTCCAATCATTTTGCCACAATGAGGTGAGACATTGGGAATTTCAAATGATTAGTGAGTTGTATTAATTGTTTAAATAATTTAGATAACCAATCAATACTAATGATTGTATTATTGCAGATCAAATTGTTTAGAGATGCATTTGGGTCTTTTAGTGGAGCTGTGTCAGACGGGGCAGTAGAAACCATGGATCCAGGTTAGATACTTATATAGTTAGATCCTTAGGGCTTAGATGCATAAATGTTTTGAGTCTTTTGACTTTTGAGTTTCTAACTTAATGTTTTTGTGATAATGCAGCTGAATGGTGGTATCTCTATGGCAATAGTGCATCAAACTTGCGAAGATTGGCAATCAGGATCTTGTCTCAGACTTGCTCTGCCTCTGGATGTGAGAGGAATTGGAGTACATTCAGCATGATCCACTCCCAAAGGAGGAACCGGTTGGGAAGCCAGCGTCTAAATGACCTCGTATTTATTCACTATAATATGAGGTTGAAGCTGCAATATGCCAGGGAGCAGGCTCAGAATGAAAGGCAATACATCAATCTCGATGATATATTTGATGTTGCCGAAGATGACCAAGATCCCCTCACTCAGTGGATGTTGGACAGGGGTGAGCCGGTATTGGACCAACCTGGAGGGAGGCCTCGACCCGAACTAGCTCAAGCTGCAGGGGTTAATGTGGGTGAGTATATGGCCACCGAAGAGGGTCGGCACATGCGAGGCAGCTGCCACTGCTGATGAGGATTGGATGATGGCACCAGGCACGGAGGAGCCGCAGGACGACAATCCCGATGACACACTCTCGCCTAGTCAGACTGGTGGAGATGATGATGGTGGTGGTGGTGGTAGTGGTAGTGGTGGTGGTGGTGGTGGTGTGGTGGTGGTGGTGGTGGTGGTGGAGGCATTGGAGAGCGTATACATGGTCCACTACCAGAGACACAGCAGCCCCCACCCAGATACACTGGGGAGAGTCATTTTGATCATGCCACTCAGGATTATGATCATGGTGGTGATTATCGGCGTGGTCGTCAATATCCCGATACGAGGCCGAGCCACCATCGTAGGGGGAGCTGGCCATGACTATGTTAATCCTTGGGATGCGGCGATTGCGTCAATGGGGTCCATGAGCTTGGATGAGTCTGTAGGCTCAACACCAGGTTATTGGCCTACGGGTAATTATGGTGTCCCTCTCCCTCCTTCAGATGGACAGTATGATATGGGAATTAGTAACCCTTCTAGTTCTTCGTATCATGGGAGCTATGGTGTCCCTCTCCCTCTTTCACAATCAGAGTCATTCGTACCAACAAGGGCATCTGATGGCATGCAGTACGTTCCTTGGCCCTATTCTCACTTCCCTCAAATTGGAGTTCTCATGGCAGCGGAAGATGACCGCTATAGAACTGCAGTTAATGATTACTTAGACCATTTTCAATATCGTATGAGATGGGATGAGTATGTGAATTTGTTGGGTGGGCATCACTGGAGACAGTCTGAGTCAGAGGAGTTCGATCCACCTAGGCACAGGACTTGGTACTGAGAGTTTCAGATTTTATATGGTTGGATGACTTTATGTATTACAGTATTTGTACAATGAATTGTAGACTTTATATGATTTGGTTTTATGAGTTTTTAGGTTTTTAGTTTCGGGGCTTTCGTCCGCGTATAGTAGGACATGGGTCGATTAAGAACATTAGTTTAGGTAATGTTTTAGATCAAAATAACACTACCAATGTGTTTATTGGCCTCAAATTAGGCTACACATCAAATTTCAAGTCAAAATGACCAAAAAAACCCATCGAAACAGGGGTTCAATTTTTCATCGAACCCCTACCAAAAGTCGCCCGACTTTTGGCGAAATTTGCCGTGTGTCGCCAAGGAGCGACACGGCGACACGGCTCGAAATTTCGAACTATGATTGCATCTTCATGGTTTTAACAGACTTATAATTCTTGGCTGGATGGAAGAACTCCAATGGCTACTCGTTCACTTTACCGGCGATGATATTCGAGCCAATGTTTTCCTTTTCCGCTTGATTGCCTCTATTTATTATATTTGGTCCTAGAGGAATAGAAGGATTTTTCAATAGAAAGATCAATCACCGAATCCACTATTTCACATCATCCCAAGCACAATTTGATCTACCTATTCGAGTGTCTCTACAATGTTGATTGATTCAGCACACCTCTAAGCATTCTTCATCTCTTGGAATATTTCGATTGCTTTATTACTAGCTTCCCCTGAACATGGTACAATCCTCATTAACTGTGATGGTTCCCTATGTGGCCCATTTTGGTGCCATGGGAAGAAACTCTAATGGTGATGTCTTTTTCACATCTGTTGGGGGTTTGAAAAATATCACCATTCTCGAGGCTGAGATGACTGCCATTAAAACTAGTATACTCTTTGCTTCTCAAAGAGGCCTCTCCAGTATTACTATTCAATCTGACTTACTGGTAGCAATTAACTCCATCCTTGGAACCTACCAGGCCCGCTGGTGTACTCTCAGCATTCTTGAAGAAATTGTAGGCTTGATGAGCTCCTTCAACAATGTTGCTACCTACCTAGGAGGAGCCAACGATAATTGATCCAGTTGATGATTGGTAATGCAACATGGGAGTGAGCCGCATGAATTACTAAGTTTTGATGAATTCCATACTAGTATGGTACAAACTTGAAACAGGCAAATTGTAAAGCTTCACATGGAAGCCTTATGCCAGTAATAAGTCAACTCAATAAATTCTCCAAATAAATGTAGAGGATTGGTCTCCATCGGCTCAGATATTTTTGTTTCAAAAAGAAAAAAATTCCTATCATTTTCAAAAATTAAAATAGTAGAGCAAGTTACATTTACACTCCCTGTATTTGCATATAATTATGTTTATACTTTCTGAAATTCCTTTTGTTACATTTAAACCTCTCACATTTTTAATTATATAACAAATGCATAGATTGACGCTTGTGATAAAATCAATTTTGAGGGTGAAACTATAATTATTTACAAATACAGGGGGTATAAATGTAACTGTTTGAAATAGTAAAAAGATTAACAAAATCGAGCATCCAAATTCAGCCTCGCCCAAACTTGTCCTGAACCCAGAGAGAGTTTGAGTTAACAAGTTCTCGTCTTAAATGTTCTGACTTAGATTTACAGTTTGTAATTCATTTTCCTAGCTAACCAAAAAAAATATATAATTCATTTTCCTCTGATTCTATACGATTCTTTGCAATACACTGGTAGGATTATGATAACTGCCATTTTATTATCCATACATTAAGTTGAGCACATTTGCACTGGCAGCATTACAACTAGCACTGTCCTCCACTGCATAGTCTATGCCCTCGGTGTAGTGTTGTGGAATCAATTGATCTTGGTATACTACCTAGGCATTGACCTACTGGCTCGGTGTTTCTTAAGATTGTAGAAACCCCTTATATTTAATATAATTCTCCCTTTTATCCCCCCCCCCCCCAAAAAAAAAAAAAAAGAAAAAAAAAAAAAAAGAGAAAGGAAAAGAAAGAAAGAAGAAGAAAAGAAAAGAATGTAGCTAATAACAAAATGGCCCGATGTAGATATGATTTTTGTATTCATGGTTTGTGTTCGGGCCGGGAGCCATGGATGGCGCCCGTCTATTTGTATTCATCTTGGGACTCCATAATATCATATGTGTAGTTATCGTAAAAATGAGAAGGACATCACCAAGAATATTTTATTTACTAATAATAACATAATAATAGTCGTGCATGGTTACACAGAAATACTCATACCAAGCTAACGAGTGTGATAATTAAGCTTTATTGTCATCACCATTTGCCAACCATCAGCTATGGTGAATCGCTTGTAGATGGGTTTCCAAAAGTTGCCAAGGGAGGAACCTATTAGCAATTCAACACGCACTGCAACTTTGTATCAAAACATAATTCATTCTTGAAACAGCACCAACAACTCTGTTTGCATATGAACTTATTAATTCCCCCATTGACGCACCCAGAAATTGTTATTTTCCTAGAGGACCAGTTGGGCTTAGTCTCTCTGGTGGTGCTGGTTGCATTGCTGCAATCAAGGTAAAGTGCAAGCAGCATTGCCAAGAGAAGCATTGAGGAAAGAGCTAAGCCTTTTGAGTTGAACCCTGCAGCCATAGCTAGGAATAATAAATGACTGATCAATGATAGGTCTGTATAGGAGATCATATGGCCAAGAACAAGACCATGAAGCTTATATAAGACTGTCTTCGCCTACACGGAGAATAACACAGTTGGTAATGCTTGGCCGGGAGGGTTTTATGGGAGGTGGGTCCCACTAGGCTAGGTAGCTTTTGGGATATTGTAATGTTGGTTGTAAATAGGGAAGCCCAGTTCTTCCCTAGTTGTCATCCCCTTATTTTTAACTCAAATTTTAACGGTTGTGGGGTGTTTCCCAACAACACCCCCTCCCCTCCGTGTCTTTTGGTAGTTATTTAACAACCATTGTAATTTAATTAGATTGGTTATGCACGTATACATTTGGCATATGTTTGTTAGATATTATAATTCAATTTTTGTAGTGCATGATGACCTTATTCACTTTCTCTACAATTCACGTCCTTCGCAATTTCTTATAATTAGCATTCAAAATAGTGGTACATGGCATTTAATTATGCAACGATCACGATTTAAACAAGATTACAAACTGAATCTGTTATACGTTATTGTTGTGTATCTTGTAATTTTGGTAGCTTAATTATGCAAAAATTGTGTGATTAGCAACTTTTAGGTATTTATTTTTAAAATTAAGCACTCAATGTTTCCATTCAAAAAACTGACTAAAACTAACATTGGATTTATAAAACTAGATAAAACAATGACTCTCTTCTCCAAGAAAATTTTATTTTGTAGGATTAAAAACCATATGAGAAATGGAGATCTACTCCTCAGTCTTTTGTTTGGTTACATGAATCCAGAGATTTCAAATCTCTAGAATCATGAATCTGAGAATTATACCTGTTTGGTTGTAAAAATATCTAGATTCATGAAATCTAGAGATTCACCTTTTTACACTAAAAACGTGAATCTGTAGATTTATGGGTAATGGGTGAAATCCAAAGATTTCAAAAAAGCTATACATTTGAACATTCACAAAAATCACGTCGATCAAATAGTTTTTTAGCATGAATCCTCAAATTTCATTCCACAACCAAACATCTAATTTTATAAATTATAACTCCATAGATTTGAAATCTATAAATTTGAAATTTCTAGATATTTGAACTCTCCAGACTCATGTAACCAAACAGGCCCTAAAACAAGGACTCTCTTCTCCAATAAAATTTTATTTTGTAGAATTAAAAACCATATGAGAAATGGAGATCTACTCTTCAGTCTTTTGTTTTATATGTCTAAAAATGGGAACAATATTGTCACTGGATTTTCTTTCACTTCTGTCACTTGGATTTTGTAAACAACTTCTGGGATAATGTTGAATTGTGAGAGATGGTTCCCCGCCCCCCGGTGATACAACTAGGATGTTATTTTCGTTGTAGAAGAAACATTTCCAAACATACTTGTTGATGGGATGTTTCCTCTTCTCCGTCCCATATATTGCATAATAGATGGTATCCTAATTTAATAGTATATACACCCTCTTTGGCCGCTGCCAAGATCTGCTTGACTTTCCCAGATAAATTGCCCAATTTAATTCTCTTGATGGTTGCTACATCTTTCGAATATAACCATTGTTGTAAGATGTCCAATTTCCATGAGTTTATCTCTAGGTCAATCAGTTCTAAAAATTTTCTCCTATAAATGGGTTATATTGGGATGTTGGATCTTATAGTCCAATGAGTCAGGGATCTATCTATCTTCTTTTATTCGAATTGAAAAACCATCTCGATATTCGAGTGTCTCTACAATGTTGATTGATTCAGCCCAACACTGAGCATTCTTCATCTCTTGGAATATTCCGATTGCTTTATTACAAGCTTCCCCTGAACATGGTACAATCCTCATTAACTGTGATGGTTCCCTATGTGGCCATTTTGGTGTGTTTGGTGCCATGAGATGAAACTCTAATGGTGATGTCCTTTTCACATCTACTGGGGGTATGAAAAATCACACCATTCTCCAGCCTGAGATGACTGCCATTAAAACTAGTATAGTCTTTGCTTCTCAAAGAGGCCTCTCCGGTATTACTATCCAATCTTACTCATTGGTAGAAATTAACTCCATCCTTGGAACCTACCAGGCCCGCTGGTCTACTCTCAAGCATTCTTGAAGAAATTTTAGGCTTGATGGACACATGAATTCCACACTAGTATGGTACATACTTGAAACAAATAACCTGTAAAGCTTCTCATGGAAGCCTTATGCCAGTAATAAGTCAACTCAATCAATTCTACGAATAAATGTAGAGTGGATTGGTCTCCATTAGCTCAGATTTTATTTGTTTTAAAAAGAAAAAAAAATCCTATCATTTTCAAAAATTAAAATAGTAGAGCAAGTTACATTTACACTCCTTGTATTTGCATATAATTATGTTTATACTTTCTGAAATTCCTTTTATTACATTTACACCTCTCATATTTTTAATTATATAACAAATGCATAGAGGGACGCTTGTGATAAAACAAATTTTGAGGGTATAACCATAATTATTTACAAATACAGGGGGTATAAATGTAACTTGTTTGAAATAGTAAATAGATTAACCAAATTTAGCCTCGCCCAAACCTGTCCCGAACCCGAGAGAGTTTGAGTTAACAAGTTCTCGTCTTAAATGTTCCGACTCGGATTTACCGTTTGTAATTCATTTTCCTAGCTAACCAAAAAATATATATAATTCATTTTCCTCCCGATTCTATACGATTCTCTTCAATACACTTGGTAGGATTACGATAACTGCCATTTTATTATCCATACATTAAGTTGAGCACATTTGCACCGGCAAAGCATTGCAACTAGCACTCGCCCTCCACCGCATAGTCTATGCCCTCGGTGTAGTGTTGTGGAATCAATTGATCTTGGTATAGCCATTGACCTACTTGCTCGGTGTTTCTTCGCATTGTAGAAACCCCTTATATTTAATATAATTCTCCCTTTGTTCGGGCCGGGAGCCATGGATGGCGCCCGTCTATTTGTATTCATCGTGGGACTCCATAATATCATATGTGTAGTTATCGTAAAAATGAGAAGGACATCACCAAGAATATTTTATTTACTAATAATAACATAATAATAGTCGTGCATGGTTACACAGAAATACTCATACCAAGCTAACGAGTGTGATAATTAAGCTTTATTGTCATCACCATTTGCCAACCATCAGCTATGGTGAATCGCTTGTAGATGGGTTTCCAAAAGTTGCCAAGGGAGGAACCTATTAGCAATTCAACACGCACTGCAACTTTGTATCAAAACATAATTCATTCTTGAAACAGCACCAACAACTCTGTTTGCATATGAACTTATTAATTCCCCCATTGACGCACCCGAAATTGTTATTTTCCTAGAGGACCAGTTGGGCTTAGTCTCTCTGGTGGTGCTGGTTGCATTGCTGCAATCAAGGTAAAGTGCAAGCAGCATTGCCAAGAGAAGCATTGAGGAAAGAGCTAAGTTTTTTGAGTTGAACCCTGCAGCCATAGCTAGGAATAATAAATGACTGATCAATGATAGGTCTGTATAGGAGATCATATGGCCAAGAACAAGACCATGAAGCTTATATAAGACTGTCTTCGGCCTACACGGAGAATAACACAGTTGGTAATGCTTGGCCGGGAGGGTTTTATGGGAGGTGGGTCCCACTAGGCTAGGTAGCTTTTGGGATATTGTAATGTTGGTTGTAAATAGGGAAACCCAGTTCTTCCCTAGTTGTCATCCCCTTATTTTTAACTCAAATTTTAACGGTTGTGGGGTGTTTCCCAACAACACCCCCCTCCCCTCCGTGTCTTTTGGTAGTTATTTAACAACCATTGTAATTTAATTAGATTGGTTATGCACGTATACATTTGGCATATGTTTGTTAGATATTATAATTCAATTTTTGTAGTGCATGATGACCTTATTCACTTTCTCTACAATTCACGTCCTTCGCAATTTCTTGTAATTAGCATTCATAATTGTGATACATGGCATTTAATTGTGCTACGATCACGATTTAAACAAGATTACAAACTGAATTGTCTATCTTGTAATTTTGGTAGCTTAATTATGCAAAGATTGTGTGATTAGCAACTTTTAGGTATTTATTTGTAAGATTAACCACTCAATGTTTCCATTCAAAAAACTGACTAAAACTAACATTGGATTTATAAAACTAGATAAAACAATGACTCTCTTCTCCAAGAAAATTTTATTTTGTAGGATTAAAAACCATATGAGAAATGGAGATCTACTCTTCAGTCTTTTGTTTTATAGTTCTAAAAATGGGAACAATATTGTCTCTGGATTTTCTTTCACTTCTGTCACTTGGATTTTGTAAACAACTTCTGGGATAATGTTGAATTGTGAGAGATGGTTCCCCGCCCCCCGGTGATACAACTAGGATGTTATTTTCGTTGTAGAAGAAACATTTCCAAACATACTTGTTGATGGGATGTTTCCTCTTCTCCGTCCCATATATTGCATAATAGATGGTATCCTAATTTAATAGTATATACACCCTCTTTGGCCGCGGCCCAGATCTGCCTGACTTTCCCAGATAAATTGCCCAATTTAATTCTCTTGATGGTTGCTACATTTTTCTCCTATAAATGGGTTATATTGGGATGTTGGATCTTATAGTCCATTGAGTCAGGGATCTATCTATCTTCTTTTATTCGAATTGAAAAACCATCTCGATATTCGAGTGTCTCTACAATGTTGATTGATTCAGCCCAACACTGAGCATTCTTCATCTCTTGGAATATTCCGATTGCTTTATTACAAGCTTCCCCTGAACATGGTACAATCCTCATTAACTGTGATGGTTCCCTATGTGGCCATTTTGGTGTCTTTGGTGCCATGAGATGAAACTCTAATGGTGATGTCCTTTTCACATCTACTGGGGGTATGAAAAATCACACCATTCTCCAGCCTGAGATGACTGCCATTAAAACTAGTATAGTCTTTGCTTCTCAAAGAGGCCTCTCCGGTATTACTATCCAATCTTACTCATTGGTAGAAATTAACTCCATCCTTGGAACCTACCAGGCCCGCTGGTCTACTCTCAGCATTCTTGAAGAAATTTTAGGCTTGATGGACACATGAATTCCACACTAGTATGGTACATACTTGAAACAAATAACCTGTAAAGCTTCTCATGGAAGCCTTATGCCAGTAATAAGTCAACTCAATCAATTCTACGAATAAATGTAGAGTGGATTGGTCTCCATTAGCTCAGATTTTATTTGTTTTAAAAAGAAAAAAAAATTCCTATCATTTTCAAAAATTAAAATAGTAGAGCAAGTTACATTTACACTCCTTGTATTTGCATATAATTATGTTTATACTTTCTGAAATTCCTTTTATTACATTTACACCTCTCATATTTTTAATTATATAACAAATGCATAGAGGGACGCTTGTGATAAAACAAATTTTGAGGGTATAACCATAATTATTTACAAATACAGGGGGTATAAATGTAACTTGTTTGAAATAGTAAATAGATTAACCAAATTTAGCCTTGCCCAAACCTCGTCCCGAACCCGAGAGAGAGTTTGAGTTAACAAGTTCTCGTCTTAAATGTTCTGACTCGGATTTACCGTTTGTAATTCATTTTCCTAGCTAACCAAAAAATATATATAATTCATTTTCCTCTGATTCTATACGATTCTCTTCAATACACTGGTAGGATTACGATAACTGCCATTTTATTATCCATACATTAAGTTGAGCACATTTGCACTGGCAGCATTGCAACTAGCACTGCCCTCCACTGCATAGTCTATGCCCTCGGTGTAGTGTTGTGGAATCAATTGATCTTGGTATAGCCATTGACCTACTTGCTCGGTGTTTCTTCAGATTGTAGAAACCCCTTATATTTAATATAATTCTCCCTTTGTTCGGGCCGGGAGCCATGGATGGCGCCCGTCTATTTGTATTCATCGTGGGACTCCATAATATCATATGTGTAGTTATCGTAAAAATGAGAAGGACATCACCAAGAATATTTTATTTACTAATAATAACATAATAATAGTCGTGCATGGTTACACAGAAATACTCATACCAAGCTAACGAGTGTGATAATTAAGCTTTATTGTCATCACCATTTGCCAACCATCAGCTATGGTGAATCGCTTGTAGATGGGTTTCCAAAAGTTGCCAAGGGAGCAACCTATTAACAATTCAACACGCACTGCAACTTTGTATCAAAACATAATTCATTCTTGAAACAGCACCAACAACTCTGTTTGCATATGAACTTATTAATTCCCCCATTGACGCACCCAGAAATTGTTATTTTCCTAGAGGACCAGTTGGGCTTAGTCTCTCTGGTGGTGCTGGTTGCATTGCTGCAATCAAGGTAAAGTGCAAGCAGCATTGCCAAGAGAAGCATTGAGGAAAGAGCTAAGCCTTTTGAGTTGAACCCTGCAGCCATAGCTAGGAATAATAAATGACTGATCAATGATAGGTCTGTATAGGAGATCATATGGCCAAGAACAAGACCATGAAGCTTATATAAGACTGTCTTCGGCCTACACGGAGAATAACACAGTTGGTAATGCTTGGCCGGGAGGGTTTTATGGGAGGTGGGTCCCACTAGGCTAGGTAGCTTTTGGGATATTGTAATGTTGGTTGTAAATAGGGAAACCCAGTTCTTCCCTAGTTGTCATCCCCTTATTTTTAACTCAAATTTTAACGGTTGTGGGGTGTTTCCCAACAACACCCCCTCCCCTCCGTGTCTTTTGGTAGTTATTTAACAACCATTGTAATTTAATTAGATTGGTTATGCACGTATACATTTGGCATATGTTTGTTAGATATTATAATTCAATTTTTGTAGTGCATGATGACCTTATTCACTTTCTCTACAATTCACGTCCTTCGCAATTTCTTGTAATTAGCATTCATAATTGTGATACATGGCATTTAATTGTGCTACGATCACGATTTAAACAAGATTACAAACTGAATTGTCTATCTTGTAATTTTGGTAGCTTAATTATGCAAAGATTGTGTGATTAGCAACTTTTAGGTATTTATTTGTAAGATTAACCACTCAATGTTTCCATTCAAAAAACTGACTAAAACTAACATTGGATTTATAAAACTAGATAAAACAATGACTCTCTTCTCCAAGAAAATTTTATTTTGTAGGATTAAAAACCATATGAGAAATGGAGATCTACTCTTCAGTCTTTTGTTTTATAGTTCTAAAAATGGGAACAATATTGTCTCTGGATTTTCTTTCACTTCTGTCACTTGGATTTTGTAAACAACTTCTGGGATAATGTTGAATTGTGAGAGATGGTTCCCCGCCCCCCGGTGATACAACTAGGATGTTATTTTCGTTGTAGAAGAAACATTTCCAAACATACTTGTTGATGGGATGTTTCCTCTTCTCCGTCCCATATATTGCATAATAGATGGTATCCTAATTTAATAGTATATACACCCTCTTTGGCCGCGGCCCGATCTGCTCGACTTTCCCAGATAAATTGCCCAATTTAATTCTCTTGATGGTTGCTACATTTTTCTCCTATAAATGGGTTATATTGGGATGTTGGATCTTATAGTCCATTGAGTCAGGGATCTATCTATCTTCTTTTATTCGAATTGAAAAACCATCTCGATATTCGAGTGTCTCTACAATGTTGATTGATTCAGCCCAACACTGAGCATTCTTCATCTCTTGGAATATTCCGATTGCTTTATTACAAGCTTCCCCTGAACATGGTACAATCCTCATTAACTGTGATGGTTCCCTATGTGGCCATTTTGGTGTCTTTGGTGCCATGAGATGAAACTCTAATGGTGATGTCCTTTTCACATCTACTGGGGGTATGAAAAATCACACCATTCTCCAGCCTGAGATGACTGCCATTAAAACTAGTATAGTCTTTGCTTCTCAAAGAGGCCTCTCCGGTATTACTATCCAATCTTACTCATTGGTAGAAATTAACTCCATCCTTGGAACCTACCAGGCCCGCTGGTCTACTCTCAGCATTCTTGAAGAAATTTTAGGCTTGATGGACACATGAATTCCACACTAGTATGGTACATACTTGAAACAAATAACCTGTAAAGCTTCTCATGGAAGCCTTATGCCAGTAATAAGTCAACTCAATCAATTCTACGAATAAATGTAGAGTGGATTGGTCTCCATTAGCTCAGATTTTATTTGTTTTAAAAAGAAAAAAAAATTCCTATCATTTTCAAAAATTAAAATAGTAGAGCAAGTTACATTTACACTCCTTGTATTTGCATATAATTATGTTTATACTTTCTGAAATTCCTTTTATTACATTTACACCTCTCATATTTTTAATTATATAACAAATGCATAGAGGGACGCTTGTGATAAAACAAATTTTGAGGGTATAACCATAATTATTTACAAATACAGGGGGTATAAATGTAACTTGTTTGAAATAGTAAATAGATTAACCAAATTTAGCCTCGCCCAAACCTGTCCTGAACCCAGAGAGAGTTTGAGTTAACAAGTTCTCGTCTTAAATGTTCTGACTCGGATTTACCGTTTGTAATTCATTTTCCTAGCTAACCAAAAAATATATATAATTCATTTTCCTCTGATTCTATACGATTCTCTTCAATACACTGGTAGGATTACGATAACTGCCATTTTATTATCCATACATTAAGTTGAGCACATTTGCACTGGCAGCATTGCAACTAGCACTGCCCTCCACTGCATAGTCTATGCCCTCGGTGTAGTGTTGTGGAATCAATTGATCTTGGTATAGCCATTGACCTACTTGCTCGGTGTTTCTTCAGATTGTAGAAACCCCTTATATTTAATATAATTCTCCCTTTGTTCGGGCCGGGAGCCATGGATGGCGCCCGTCTATTTGTATTCATCGTGGGACTCCATAATATCATATGTGTAGTTATCGTAAAAATGAGAAGGACATCACCAAGAATATTTTATTTACTAATAATAACATAATAATAGTCGTGCATGGTTACACAGAAATACTCATACCAAGCTAACGAGTGTGATAATTAAGCTTTATTGTCATCACCATTTGCCAACCATCAGCTATGGTGAATCGCTTGTAGATGGGTTTCCAAAAGTTGCCAAGGGAGCAACCTATTAGCAATTCAACACGCACCGCAACTTTGTATCAAAACATAATTCATTCTTGAAACAGCACCAACAACTCTGTTTGCATATGAACTTATTAATTCCCCCATTGACGCACCCGAAAATTGTTATTTTCCTAGAGGACCAGTTGGGCTTAGTCTCTCTGGTGGTGCTGGTTGCATTGCTGCAATCAAGGTAAAGTGCAAGCAGCATTGCCAAGAGAAGCATTGAGGAAAGAGCTAAGCCTTTTGAGTTGAACCCTGCAGCCATAGCTAGGAATAATAAATGACTGATCAATGATAGGTCTGTATAGGAGATCATATGGCCAAGAACAAGACCATGAAGCTTATATAAGACTGTCTTCGGCCTACACGGAGAATAACACAGTTGGTAATGCTTGGCCGGGAGGGTTTTATGGGAGGTGGGTCCCACTAGGCTAGGTAGCTTTTGGGATATTGTAATGTTGGTTGTAAATAGGGAAACCCAGTTCTTCCCTAGTTGTCATCCCCTTATTTTTAACTCAAATTTTAACGGTTGTGGGGTGTTTCCCAACAACACCCCCTCCCCTCCGTGTCTTTTGGTAGTTATTTAACAACCATTGTAATTTAATTAGATTGGTTATGCACGTATACATTTGGCATATGTTTGTTAGATATTATAATTCAATTTTTGTAGTGCATGATGACCTTATTCACTTTCTCTACAATTCACGTCCTTCGCAATTTCTTGTAATTAGCATTCATAATTGTGATACATGGCATTTAATTGTGCTACGATCACGATTTAAACAAGATTACAAACTGAATTGTCTATCTTGTAATTTTGGTAGCTTAATTATGCAAAGATTGTGTGATTAGCAACTTTTAGGTATTTATTTGTAAGATTAACCACTCAATGTTTCCATTCAAAAAACTGACTAAAACTAACATTGGATTTATAAAACTAGATAAAACAATGACTCTCTTCTCCAAGAAAATTTTATTTTGTAGGATTAAAAACCATATGAGAAATGGAGATCTACTCTTCAGTCTTTTGTTTTATAGTTCTAAAAATGGGAACAATATTGTCTCTGGATTTTCTTTCACTTCGTCACTTGGATTTTGTAAACAACTTCGGGATAATGTTGAATTGTGAGAGATGGTTCCCCGCCCCCGGTGATACAACTAGGATGTTATTTTCGTTGTAGAAGAAACATTTCCAAACATACTTGTTGATGGGATGTTTCCTCTTCTCCGTCCCATATATTGCATAATAGATGGTATCCTAATTTAATAGTATATACACCCTCTTTGGCCGCGGCCCCGGATCTGCTCGACTTTCCCGATAAATTGCCCAATTTAATTCTCTTGATGGTTGCTACATTTTTCTCCTATAAATGGGTTATATTGGGATGTTTGATCTTATAGTCCATTGAGTCAGGGATCTATCTATCTTCTTTTATTCGAATTGAAAAACCATCTCGATATTCGAGTGTCTCTACAATGTTGATTGATTCAGCCCAACACTGAGCATTCTTCATCTCTTGGAATATTCCGATTGCTTTATTACAAGCTTCCCCTGAACATGGTACAATCCTCATTAACTGTGATGGTTCCCTATGTGGCCATTTTGGTGTCTTTGGTGCCATGAGATGAAACTCTAATGGTGATGTCCTTTTCACATCTACTGGGGGTATGAAAAATCACACCATTCTCCAGCCTGAGGTGACCGCCATTAAAACTAGTATAGTCTTTGCTTCTCAAAGAGGCCTCTCCGGTATTACTATCCAATCTTACTCATTGGTAGAAATTAACTCCATCCTTGGAACCTACCAGGCCCGCTGGTCTACTCTCAGCATTCTTGAAGAAATTTTAGGCTTGATGGACACATGAATTCCACACTAGTATGGTACATACTTGAAACAAATAACCTGTAAAGCTTCTCATGGAAGCCTTATGCCAGTAATAAGTCAACTCAATCAATTCTACGAATAAATGTAGAGTGGATTGGTCTCCATTAGCTCAGATTTTATTTGTTTTAAAAAGAAAAAAAAATTCCTATCATTTTCAAAAATTAAAATAGTAGAGCAAGTTACATTTACACTCCTTGTATTTGCATATAATTATGTTTATACTTTCTGAAATTCCTTTTATTACATTTACACCTCTCATATTTTTAATTATATAACAAATGCATAGAGGGACGCTTGTGATAAAACAAATTTTGAGGGTATAACCATAATTATTTACAAATACAGGGGGTATAAATGTAACTTGTTTGAAATAGTAAATAGATTAACCAAATTTAGCCTCGCCCAAACCTGTCCTGAACCCAGAGAGAGTTTGAGTTAACAAGTTCTCGTCTTAAATGTTCGACTCGGATTTACCGTTTGTAATTCATTTTCCTAGCTAACCAAAAAATATATATAATTCATTTTCCTCTGATTCTATACGATTCTCTTCAATACACTGGTAGGATTACGATAACTGCCATTTTATTATCCATACATTAAGTTGAGCACATTTGCACTGGCAGCATTGCAACTAGCACTGCCCTCCACTGCATAGTCTATGCCCTCGGTGTAGTGTTGTGGAATCAATTGATCTTGGTATAGCCATTGACCTACTTGCTCGGTGTTTCTTCAGATTGTAGAAACCCCTTATATTTAATATAATTCTCCCTTTGTTCGGGCCGGGAGCCATGGATGGCGCCCGTCTATTTGTATTCATCGTGGGACTCCATAATATCATATGTGTAGTTATCGTAAAAATGAGAAGGACATCACCAAGAATATTTTATTTACTAATAATAACATAATAATAGTCGTGCATGGTTACACAGAAATACTCATACCAAGCTAACGAGTGTGATAATTAAGCTTTATTGTCATCACCATTTGCCAACCATCAGCTATGGTGAATCGCTTGTAGATGGGTTTCCAAAAGTTGCCAAGGGAGCAACCTATTAGCAATTCAACACGCACTGCAACTTTGTATCAAAACATAATTCATTCTTGAAACAGCACCAACAACTCTGTTTGCATATGAACTTATTAATTCCCCCATTGACGCACCCAGAAATTGTTATTTTCCTAGAGGACCAGTTGGGCTTAGTCTCTCTGGTGGTGCTGGTTGCATTGCTGCAATCAAGGTAAAGTGCAAGCAGCATTGCCAAGAGAAGCATTGAGGAAAGAGCTAAGCCTTTTGAGTTGAACCCTGCAGCCATAGCTAGGAATAATAAATGACTGATCAATGATAGGTCTGTATAGGAGATCATATGGCCAAGAACAAGACCATGAAGCTTATATAAGACTGTCTTCGGCCTACACGGAGAATAACACAGTTGGTAATGCTTGGCCGGGAGGGTTTTATGGGAGGTGGGTCCCACTAGGCTAGGTAGCTTTTGGGATATTGTAATGTTGGTTGTAAATAGGGAAACCCAGTTCTTCCCTAGTTGTCATCCCCTTATTTTTAACTCAAATTTTAACGGTTGTGGGGTGTTTCCCAACAACACCCCCTCCCCTCCGTGTCTTTTGGTAGTTATTTAACAACCATTGTAATTTAATTAGATTGGTTATGCACGTATACATTTGGCATATGTTTGTTAGATATTATAATTCAATTTTTGTAGTGCATGATGACCTTATTCACTTTCTCTACAATTCACGTCCTTCGCAATTTCTTGTAATTAGCATTCATAATTGTGATACATGGCATTTAATTGTGCAACGATCACGATTTAAACAAGATTACAAACTGAATTGTCTATCTTGTAATTTTGGTAGCTTAATTATGCAAAGATTGTGTGATTAGCAACTTTTAGGTATTTATTTGTAAGATTAACCACTCAATGTTTCCATTCAAAAAACTGACTAAAACTAACATTGGATTTATAAAACTAGATAAAACAATGACTCTCTTCTCCAAGAAAATTTTATTTTGTAGGATTAAAAACCATATGAGAAATGGAGATCTACTCTTCAGTCTTTTGTTTTATAGTTCTAAAAATGGGAACAATATTGTCTCCGGATTTTCTTTCACTTCTGTCACTTGGATTTTGTAAACAACTTCTGGGATAATGTTGAATTGTGAGAGATGGTTCCCCGCCCCCCGGTGATACAACTAGGATGTTATTTTCGTTGTAGAAGAAACATTTCCAAACATACTTGTTGATGGGATGTTTCCTCTTCTCCGTCCCATATATTGCATAATAGATGGTATCCCAATTTAATAGTATATACACCCTCTTTGGCTGCGACTGCCTTTTCTTCTTCCGATAAATTGCCCAATTTAATTCTCTTGATGGTTGCTACATTTTTTTTCTCCTATAAATGGGTTATATTGGGATGTTGGATCTTATAGTCCATTGAGTCAGGGATCTATCTATCTTCTTTTATTCGAATTGAAAAACCATCTCGATATTCGAGTGTCTCTACAATGTTGATTGATTCAGCCCAACACTGAGCATTCTTCATCTCTTGGAATATTCCGATTGCTTTATTACAAGCTTCCCCTGAACATGGTACAATCCTCATTAACTGTGATGGTTCCCTATGTGGCCATTTTGGTGTCTTTGGTGCCATGAGATGAAACTCTAATGGTGATGTCCTTTTCACATCTACTGGGGGTATGAAAAATCACACCATTCTCCAGCCTGAGATGACTGCCATTAAAACTAGTATAGTCTTTGCTTCTCAAAGAGGCCTCTCCGGTATTACTATCCAATCTTACTCATTGGTAGAAATTAACTCCATCCTTGGAACCTACCAGGCCCGCTGGTCTACTCTCAGCATTCTTGAAGAAATTTTAGGCTTGATGGACACATGAATTCCACACTAGTATGGTACATACTTGAAACAAATAACCTGTAAAGCTTCTCATGGAAGCCTTATGCCAGTAATAAGTCAACTCAATCAATTCTACGAATAAATTTAGAGTGGATTGGTCTCCATAAGCTCAAATTTTATTTGTTTTAAAAGGAGGGAAAAAAAATTCCTATCATTTTCAAAAATTAAAATAGTAGAGCAAGTTACATTTACACTCCTTGTATTTGCATATAATTATGTTTATACTTTCTGAAATTCCTTTTATTACATTTACACCTCTCATATTTTTAATTATATAACAAATGCATAGAGGGACGCTTGTGATAAAACAAATTTTGAGGGTATAACCATAATTATTTACAAATACAGGGGGTATAAATGTAACTTGTTTGAAATAGTAAATAGATTAACCAAATTTAGCCTCGCCCAAACCTCGTCCCGAACCCAGAGAGAGTTTGAGTTAACAAGTTCTCGTCTTAAATGTTCGACTCGGATTTACCGTTTGTAATTCATTTTCCTAGCTAACCAAAAAATATATATAATTCATTTTCCTCTCGATTCTATACGATTCTCTTCAATACACTTTGGTAGGATTACGATAACCGCCATTTTATTATCCATACATTAAGTTGAGCACATTTGCACCTGGCAGCATTGCAACTAGCACTCGCCCTCCACCGCATAGTCTATGCCCTCGGTGTAGTGTTGTGGAATCAATTGATCTTGGTATAGCCATTGACCTACTTGCTCGGTGTTTCTTCAGATTGTAGAAACCCCTTATATTTAATATAATTCTCCCTTTGTTCGGGCCGGGAGCCATGGATGGCGCCCGTCTATTTGTATTCATCGTGGGACTCCATAATATCATATGTGTAGTTATCGTAAAAATGAGAAGGACATCACCAAGAATATTTTATTTACTAATAATAACATAATAATAAGTCGTGCATGGTTACACGTAAATACTCATACCAAGCTAACGAGTGTGATAATTAAGCTTTATTGTCATCACCATTTGCCAACCATCAGCTATGGTGAATCGCTTGTAGATGGGTTTCCAAAAGTTGCCAAGGGAGGAACCTATTAGCAATTCAACACGCACCGCAACTTTGTATCAAAACATAATTCATTCTTGAAACAGCACCAACAACTCGTTTGCATATGAACTTATTAATTCCCCCCATTGACGCACCCGAAAATTGTTATTTTCCTAGAGGACCAGTTGGGCTTAGTCTCTCTGGTGGTGCTGGTTGCATTGCTGCAATCAAGGTAAAGTGCAAGCAGCATTGCCAAGAGAAGCATTGAGGAAAGAGCTAAGCCTTTTGAGTTGAACCCTGCAGCCATAGCTAGGAATAATAAATGACTGATCAATGATAGGTACTCATAGGAGATCATATGGCCAAGAACAAGACCATGAAGCTTATATAAGACTGTCTTCGCCTACACGGAGAATAACACAGTTGGTAATGCTTGGCCGGGAGGGTTTTATGGGAGGTGGGTCCCACTAGGCTAGGTAGCTTTTGGGATATTGTAGTGTTGGTTGTAAATAGGGAAACCCAGTTCTTCCCTAGGTGTCATCCCCTTATTTTTAACTCAAATTTTAACGGTTGTGGGGTGTTTCCCAACAACACCACCCTCCCCTCCGTGTCTTTTGGTAGTTATTTAACAACCATTGTAATTTAATTAGATTGGTTATGCACGTATACATTTGGCATATGTTTGTTAGATATTATAATTCAATTTTTGTAGTGCATGATGACCTTATTCACTTTCTCTACAATTCACGTCCTTCGCAATTTCTTGTAATTAGCATTCATAATTGTGATACATGGCATTTAATTGTGCAACGATCACCATTTAAACAAGATTACAAACGAATCTGATATACATTATTGTTGTGTATCTTGTAAATTTGGTAGCTTAATTATGCAAAAATTGTGTGATTAGAAACTTTTAGGTATTTATTTGTAAAATTAACCACTCAATGTTTCCATTCAAAAAACTGACTAAAACTAACATTTGATTTATAAAACTAGATAAAACAATGACTCTCTTCTCCAAGAAAATTTTATTTTGTAGGATTAAAAACCATATGAGAAATGGAGATCTTCTCTTCAGTCTTTTGTTTTATAGTTCTAAAAATGGGAACAATATTGTCTCTGGATTTTCTTTCACTTCTTTCACTTGGATTTTGTAAACAACTCGGGATAATGTTGAATTGTGAGAGATGGTTCCCCGCCCCCAGTGATACAACTAGGATGTTATTTTCGTTGTAGAAGAAACATTTCCAAACATACTTGTTGATGGGATGTTTCCTCTTCTCCGTCCCATATATTGCATAATAGATGGTATCCTAATTTAATAGTATATACACCCTCTTTGGCTGCTGCCCAGATCTGCTGACTTTCCCAGGATAAATTGCCCAATTTAATTCTCTTGATGGTTGCTACATCTTTCGAATATAACCATTGTTGTAAGACGTCCAATTTCCATGAGTTATCTCTGGGTCAACAGTCAAAAAATTTCTCCTATAAATGGGTTATATTGGGATGTTGGATCTTATAGTCCATTGAGTCGTGGATCTATCTATCTTCTTTTATTCGAATTGAAAAACCATCTCGATATTCGAGTGTCTCTACAATGTTGATTGATTCAGCCCAACACTGAGCATTCTTCATCTCTTGGAATATTCCGATTGCTTTATTACAAGCTTCCCTCTAACATGGTACAATCCTCATTAACTGTGATGGTTCCCTATGTGGCCATTTTGGTGTCTTTGGTCCCATGAGAAGAAACTCTAATGGTGATGTCCTTTTCACATCTACTGGGGGTTTGAAAAATCACACCATTCTCCAGCCTAAGATGACTGCCATTAAAACTAGTATAGTCTTTGCTTCTCAAAGAGGCCTCTCCGGTATTACTATCCAATCTGACTCATTGGTAGAAATTAACTCCATCCTTGGAACCTACCAGGCCCACTGGTCTACTCTCAGCATTCTTGAAGAAATTTTAGGCTTGATGGACTCATGAATTCCACACTAGTATGGTACATACTTGAAACAAACAACCTGTAAAGCTTCTCATGGAAGCCTTATGCCAGTAATAAATCAACTCAATAAATTCTACGAATAAATGTAGAGGATTGGCCTCCATAAGCTCAAATTTTATTTGTTTTAAAAAGAAAAAAAAAATTCCTATCATTTTCAAAAATTAAAATAGTAGAGCAAGTTACATTTACACTCCCTGTATTTGCATATAATTATGTTTATACTTTCAAATTCCTTTTATTACATTTACACCTCTCATATTTTTAATTATATAACAAATGCATAGAGGGACGCTTGTGATAAAACAAATTTTGAGGGTATAACCATAATTATTTACAAATACAGGGGGTATAAATGTAACTTGTTTGAAATAGTAAATAGATTAACCAAATTTAGCCTCGCCCAAACCTGTCCCGAACCCGAGAGAGTTTGAGTTAACAAGTTCTCGTCTTAAATGTTCTGACTCGGATTTACCGTTTGTAATTCATTTTCCTAGCTAACCAAAAAATATATATAATTCATTTTCCTCTGATTCTATACGATTCTCTTCAATACACTGGTAGGATTACGATAACTGCCATTTTATTATCCATACATTAAGTTGAGCACATTTGCACTGGCAGCATTGCAACTAGCACCGCCCTCCATCGCATAGTCTATGCCCTCGGTGTAGTGTTGTGGAATCAATTGATCTTGGTATAGCCATTGACCTACTTGCTCGGTGTTTCTTCAGATTGTAGAAACCCCTTATATTTAATATAATTCTCCCTTTGTTCGGGCCGGGAGCCATGGATGGCGCCCGTCTATTTGTATTCATCGTGGGACTCCATAATATCATATGTGTAGTTATCGTAAAAATGAGAAGGACATCACCAAGAATATTTTATTTACTAATAATAACATAATAATAGTCGTGCATGGTTACACAGAAATACTCATACCAAGCTAACGAGTGTGATAATTAAGCTTTATTGTCATCACCATTTGCCAACCATCAGCTATGGTGAATCGCTTGTAGATGGGTTTCCAAAAGTTGCCAAGGGAGGAACCTATTAGCAATTCAACACGCACTGCAACTTTGTATCAAAACATAATTCATTCTTGAAACAGCACCAACAACTCTGTTTGCATATGAACTTATTAATTCCCCCATTGACGCACCCGAAATTGTTATTTTCCTAGAGGACCAGTTGGGCTTAGTCTCTCTGGGTGGTGCTTGGTTGCATTGCTGCAATCAAGGTAAAGTGCAAGCAGCATTGCCAAGAGAAGCATTGAGGAAAGAGCTAAGCCTTTTGAGTTGAACCCTCGCAGCCATAGCTAGGAATAATAAATGACCGATCAATGATAGGTCTGTATAGGAGATCATATGGCCAAGAACAAGACCATGAAGCTTATATAAGACTGTCTTGGGCCTACACGGAGAATAACACTGATTGGTAATGCTTGGCCGGGAGGGTTTTATGGGAGGTGGGTCCCACTAGGCTAGGTAGCTTTTGGGATATTGTAGTGTTGGTTGTAAATAGGGAAGCCCAATTCTTCCCTAGCTGTCATCCCCTTATTTTTAACTCAAATTTTAACGGTTGTGGGGTGTTTCCCAACAACACCCCCTCCCCTCCGTGTCTTTTTTGTAGTTATTTAACAACTATTGTAATTTAATTAGATTTGTTGTGCACGTATACATTTGGCATATATTAAAGCAGTTAGATATTATAATTCAATTTGATGAATGCATGATGACCTTATTCACTTTCTCAACAATTCACGTCCTTCACAATTTCTTGTAATTAGCATTCATGCAATTGTGATACATGGCATTTAATTGTGCTACGATCACCATTTAAACAAGATTACAA